>NC_088418.1:3688849-3811349 GCF_034236695.1 Oncorhynchus nerka | reverse complement strand
TTTCCTACGGGGTTTAACCAAGTAGAGTAGTCACAATTAGTGAAGGGATGCTGTTTCTGAATGCTGTTTCTGGATGCTGTTTCTGGATGCTGTCAGAATCACACGTGGGTGTGGTGAGGTATAATTCAAGTATGGGAGAGATTACTCTTCTAGCTGCTTGTCTTGTACTTTTCAGTCTTCTCGAGAACGGTGTTGTTTTCATTAAATATACATCGATCCTACTATTAAAATATTTCATTTTGAGAAAACATATAAGCAATAGAGTTTTGCATATTTACAGTATATAATTTGTTATTAAGTAGTTGCTTGCTAGCACTATATTAAAGCCATCCAACTCTTCTCTCTGCGTGATGGGGAGCGTTATAGTCAGTAGCAGGAGTTTTTAAAAGCATAGAAACACCCTGGCAATTCGACTGATGAAATTACTTGAATAGGGAGGTCCATTCTCTAGATGATATTAATGAGGTTTGGAGTCCCTGATGGGGAGGCCCATTCTCTAGATGATATTAATGAGGTTAGGAGTCCCGGATGGGGAGGCCCATTCTCTAGATGATATTAATGAGGTTAGGAGTCCCGGATGGGGAGGCCCATTCTCTAGATGATATTAATGAGGTTAGGAGTCCCGGATGGGGAGGCCCATCGTATAGATGATATTAATGAGGTTAGGAGTCCCTGATGGGGAGACCCATCGTATAGATGATATTAATGAGGTTAGGAGTCCCGGATGGGGAGGCCCATTCTATAGATGATATTAATGAGGTTAGGAGTCCCGGATGGGGAGGCCCATTCTCTAGATGATATTAATGAGGTTAGGAGTCCCTGATGGGGAGACCCATTCTCTAGATGATATTAATGAGGTTAGGAGTCCCGGATGGGGAGGCCCATCGTATAGATGATATTAATGAGGTTAGGAGTCCCTGATGGGGAGGCCCATTCTCTAGATGATATTAATGAGGTTAGGAGTCCCTGAAGGGGAGACCCATCGTATAGATGATATTAATGAGGTTAGGAGTCCCGGATGGGGAGGCCCATTCTCTAGATGATATTAATGAGGTTAGGAGTCCCTGATGGGGAGGCCCATTCTCTAGATGATATTAATGAGGTTAGGAGTCCCGGATTGGGGAGGCCCATCGTATAGATGATATTAATGAGGTTAGGAGTCCTGGATGGGGAGGCCCATCGTGTAGATGATATTAATGAGGTTAGGAGTCCCGGATTGGGGAGGCCCATCGTATAGATGATATTAATGAGGTTAGGAGTCCTGGATGGGGAGGCCCATCGTGTAGATGATATTAATGAGGTTAGGAGTCCCGGATGGGGAGGCCCATTCTATAGATGATATTAATGAGGTTAGGAGTCCCGGATGGGGAGGCCCACCATATAGATGATATTATTGAGGTAAATGAGAGGAAAGGTGAGAAACAGACGTGTCTTTGTTCCTATAAGATTGAGTCAATATATGATCTGGGGACTACTGATGAATTTGAGCAGCAGTCAAGACGCTCTGCTCTGCCAAAGAGACTTTCTCAGCATATGTCCAAAATGGCACCCTTTCCCCTATGGGCCCTGGTCAACAGTAGTCCACTGTATAAGGAATAGTGGGCCATTTGGAACACCGGCTCAGCCCTCAGACCTCAAACCTCACAGAAGTGATGCTGTGAATCTCTGGAGTGGAGAAAACAGGATGTCGCACCTGTTTAGGCATTTCCTGTTTCCCGTAAATGAAGGACTCATTTGATCAGGATACTCTGAATCCCAAATCTACCCCTTATCCCCTAGGAATTTAACTTTTAACGAAGAAGATAAGAACAAACACCTTATGAGCAGCTGTAACGCCCCTGAAAACAGGGGAGAAATAATCACGACAGTGAGAAAAAGACCGCGAATTTCCCCAGGAATATGGGTGGAGACCAGAGCAATCGATCTCCGGCTCATAGATTTAAAAGCATTTCGTAGATCACAGATTAACACTTTTAGGCACCACAAAATAAAGTAATCGATATAACGTTTACACATTACTCTCACAATTCGTACCCTTTGACAGATTTTAACTTTAACACAATTATATGAATGTTATCAATCTCTATCAACTAATACTGAATGCATCTTTTTAACCTTAGATGTTTTAAGATCCTCACATACTATGAACTTACTCATACTTTTCAATGTATAACAGGCTATGAATATGTCCTTTAACCTGTCACACAGCCTTATGGGCATGTGACGGATTGTATAGTATCGTAGACTTCTTGCAGGCGTACCAGGATGGTGTTGAGAAGCAGTCTCATGTGATGTACTATAGATCGTTCCGTAATAATTCTGGCACCATGTGGGAATGTTGTGACTCACAGATTAGAACATCACTCTTACAGGCCTGCTTTCCCCCCACGCTGATGTAAAGCTTTGGAGGCCTTTGATGGCATGCTGTACCCATGTTTCTATGGTCATGGGGTATGATTCATTGGTTGTTTATTAGGTAGAGACCACGTCTTCAGGGGTCTACCAGGTGGATGGCCCAAACATCGAGCCAAGTATTCATCTGACCATATGAGTAAGGGAAGGAGATGAAAACCCCCAGACATGTGGAATCAGTTCTCTGGACAGCTATTATCTCTCTGAGGATGATGTTCGGAACACCAATAGTCTGTCATCTTTCTGAGGGTGATATTGGAACACCGATAGTCTGTCATCTCTCTGAGGGTGATATTGGAACACCAATAGTCTGTCATCTCTCTGAGGGTGATATTGGAACACTGATAGTCTGTCATCTCTCTGAGGGTGATATTGGAACACCAATAGTCTGTCATCTCTCTGAGGGTGATATTGGAACACCGATAGTCTGTCATCTCTCTGAGGGTGATATTGGAACACTGATAGTCTGTCATCTCTCTGAGGGTGATATTGGAACACTGATAGTCTGTCATCTCTCTGAGGGTGATATTGGAACACTGATAGTCTGTCATCTCTCTGAGGGTGATATTGGAACACTGATAGTCTGTCATCTCTCTCTGAGGGTGATATTGGAACACTGATAGTCTGTCATCTCTCTGAGGGTGATATTGGAACACTGATAGTCTGTCATCTCTCTGAGGGTGATATTGGAACACCAATAGTCTGTCATCTCTCTGAGGGTGATATTGGAACACTGATAGTCTGTCATCTCTCTGAGGGTGATATTGGAACACTGATAGTCTGTCATCTCTCTGAGGGTGATATTGGAACACTGATAGTCTGTCATCTCTCTGAGGGTGATATTGGAACACTGATAGTCTGTCATCTCTCTGAGGGTGATATTGGAACACCTATAGTCTGTCATCTCTCTGAGGGTGATATTGGAACACTGATAGTCTGTCATCTCTCTGAGGGTGATATTGGAACACTGATAGTCTGTCATCTCTCTGAGGGTGATATTGGAACACTGATAGTCTGTCATCTCTCTGAGGGTGATATTGGAACACTGATAGTCTGTCATCTCTCTGAGGGTGATATTGGAACACTGATAGTCTGTCATCTCTCTGAGGGTGATATTGGAACACTGATAGTCTGTCATCTCTCTGAGGGTGATATTGGAACACTGATAGTCTGTCATCTCTCTGAGGGTGATATTGGAACACTGATAGTCTGTCATCTCTCTGAGGGTGATATTGGAACACTGATTGTCTGTCATCTCTCTGAGGGTGATATTGGAACACTGATAGTCTGTCATCTCTCTGAGGGTGATATTGGAACACCAATAGTCTGTCATCTCTCTGAGGGTGATATTGGAACACTGATAGTCGGTTATCTCTCTGAGGGTGATATTGGAACACTGATAGTCTGTCATCTCTCTGAGGGTGATATTGGAACACTGAGCTGGCGCACAGCCAGAGAAAATAATTTTATGTAGGGGTGCTGACTAACGGAGAATAAACTATAAGCTATAAAAAATAAAGAGTGCCGCAAACTCTGGCACAGTGATGCCGAAACATTGGTGATTTACCCAGTAAATGTCTGGGAGGTTATTTATGGAGTGTGCGACTCTCTTTATGTTTTATAGTTTATGGAACACTGATAGATAACACATGAAAATGGTCATAGTTTAGAAAAATGTCAGTCATCCTAAAACGAATCCCAGATTTCTCTCCCAGGGCAGTATCTACATACAGCACACAGACCTATAGAGCATCAACCACGGGCTGGATCCCATTCTAAATACAGAGCATCAACCATGGGCTGGATCCCATTCTAAATACAGAGCATCAACCATGGGCTGAATCCCATTCTAAATACAGAGCATCAACCACGGGCTGGATCCCATTCTAAATACAGAGCATCAACCATGGGCTGGATCCCATTCTAAATACAGAGCATCAACCATGGGCTGGATCCCATTCTAAATACAGAGCATCAACCATGGGCTGGATCCCATTCTAAATACAGAGCATCAACCATGGGCTGGATCCCATTCTAAATACAGAGCATCAACCATGGGCTGGATCCCATTCTAAATACAGAGCATCAACCATGGGCTGGATCCCATTCTAAATACAGAGCATCAACCATGGGCTGGAGCCTAGCTCCTTCTCCGTCAATAGAGCTATTGCCTGAGCCAATTCAAATCAAATCAAATTTATTTATATAGCCCTTCGTACATCAGCTGATATCTCAAAGTGCTGTACAGAAACCCAGCCTAAAACCCCAAACAGCAAGCAATGCAGGTGTAGAAGCACGGTGGCTAGGAAAAACTCCCTAGAAAGGCCAAAACCTAGGAAGAAACCTAGAGAGGAACCAGGCTATGTGGGGTGGCCAGTCCTCTTCTGGCTGTGCCGGGTGGAGATTATAACAGAACATGGCCAAGATGTTCAAATGTTCATAAATGACCAGCATGGTCGAATAATAATAAGGCAGAACAGTTGAAACTGGAGCAGCAGCACAGTCAGGTGGAAGTTGAAACTGGAGCAGCAGCATGGCCAGGTGGACTGGGGACAGCAAGGAGTCATCATGTCAGGTAGTCCTGGGGCATGGTCCTAGGGCTCAGGTCAGTTGAAACTGGAACAGCAGCATGGCCAGGTGGACTGGGGACAGCAAGGAGTCATCATGTCAGGTAGTCCTGGGGCATGGTCCTAGGGCTCAGGTCCTCCGAGAGAGAGAAAGAAAGAGAGAAGGAGAGAATTAGAGAACGCACACTTAGATTCACACAGGACACCGAATAGGACAGGGGAAGTACTCCAGATATAACAAACTGACCCCAGCCCCCGACACATAAACTACTGCAGCATAAATACTGGAGGCTGAGACAGGAGGGGTCAGGAGACACTGTGGCCCCATCCGAGGACACCCCCGGACAGGGCCAAACAGGAAGGATATAACCCCACCCACTTTGCCAAAGCACAGCCCCCACACCACTAGAGGGATATCTTCAACCACCAACTTACCATCCTGAGACAAGGCTGAGTATAGCCCACAAAGACCTCCGCCACGGCACAACTCAAGGGGGGGGGCGCCAACCCAGACAGGATGACCACAACAGTGAATCAACCCACTCAGGTGACGCACCCCCTCCAGGGACGGCATGAGAGAGCCCCAGTAAGCCAGTGACTCAGCCCCTGTAATAGGGTTAGAGGCAGAGAATCCCAGTGGAAAGAGGGGAACCGGCCAGGCAGAGACAGAAAGGGCGGTGCGTTGCTCCAGAGCCTTTCCGTTCACCTTCCCACTCCTGGGCCAGACTACACTCAATCATATGACCCACTGAAGAGATGAGTCTTCAGTAAAGACTTTAAAGGTTGAGACCGAGTTTGCGTCTCTGACATGGGTAGGCAGACCGTTCCATAAAAATGGAGCTCTATAGGAGAAAGCCCTGCCTCCAGCTGTTTGCTTAGAAATTCTAGGGACAATTAGGAGGCCTGCGTCTTGTGACCGTAGCGTACGTGTAGGTATGTACGGCAGGACCAAATCAGAGAGATAGGTAGGAGCAAGCCCATGTAATGTTTTGTAGGTTAGCAGTAAAACCTTGAAATCAGCCCTTGCCTTGACAGGAAGCCAGTGTAGGGAGGCTAGCACTGGAGTAATATGATCACATTTTTTGGTTCTAGTCAGGATTCTAGCAGCCGTATTCAGCACTAACTGAAGTTTATTTAGTGCTTTATCCGGGTAGCCGGAAAATAGAGCATTGCAGTAGTCTAACCTAGAAGTGACAAAAGCATGGATTAATTTTTCTGCATCATTTTTGGACAGAAAGTTTCGGATTTTTGCAATGTTACGTAGATGGAAAAAAGCTGTCCTCAAAATGGTCTTGATATGTTCTTCAAAAGAGAGATCAGGGTCCAGAGTAACGCCGAGGTCCTTCACAGTTTTATTTGAGACGACTGTACAACCATTAAGATTAATTGTCAGATTCAACAGAAGATCTCTTTGTTTCTTGGGACCTAGAACAAGCATCTCTGTTTTGTCCGAGTTTAATAGTAGAAAGTTTGCAGCCATCCACTTCCTTATGTCTGAAACACATGCTTCTAGCGAGGGCAATTTTGGGGCTTCATCATGTTTCATTGAAATGTACAGCTGTGTGTCATCCGCATAGCAGTGAAAGTTAACATTATGTTTTCGAATAACATCCCCAAGAGGTAAAATATATAGTGAAAACAATAGTGGTCCTAAAACGGAACCTTGAAATTTACAGTTGATTTGTCAGAGGACAAACCATTCACAGAGACAAACTGATATCTTTCCGACAGATAAGATCTAAACCAGGCCAGAACATGTCCGTGTAGACCAATTTGGGTTTCCAATCTCTCCAAAAGAATGTGGTGATCGATGGTATCAAAAGCAGCACTAAGGTCTATGAGCACGAGGACAGATGCAGAGCCTCGGTCCGATGCCATTAAAATGTCATTTACCACCTTCACAAGTGCCGTCTCAGTGCTATGATGGGGTCTAAAACCAGACTGAAGCATTTCGTATACATTGTTTGTCTTCAGGAAGGCAGTGAGTTGCTGCGCAACAGCCTTCTCTAAAATTTTTGAGAGGAATGGAAGATTCGATATAGGCCGATAGTTTTTTATATTTTCTGGGTCAAGGTTTGGCTTTTTCAAGAGAGGCTTTATTACTGCCACTTTTAGTGAGTTTGGTACACATCCAGTGGATAGCGAGCCGTTTATTATGTTCAACATAGGAGGGCCAAGCACAGGAAGCAGCTCTTTCAGTAGTTTAGTTGGAATAGGGTCCAGTATGCAGCTTGAAGGTTTAGAGGCCATGATTATTTTCATCATTGTGTCAAGAGATATAGTACTAAAACACTTGAGCGTCTCTCTTGATCCTAGGTCCTGGCAGAGTTGTGCAGACTCAGGACAACTGAGGTTTGGAGGAATACGCAGGTTTAAAGAGGAGTCCGTAATTTGCTTTCTAATAATCATAATCTTTTCCTCAAAGAAGTTCATGAATTTATCACTGCTAAAGTGAAAGTCATCCTCTCTTGGGGAATGCTGCTTTTTAGTTAGCTTTGCGACAGTATCAAAAAGGAATTTCGGATTGTTCTTATTTTCCTCAATTAAGTTAGAAAAATAGGATGATCGAGCAGCAGTAAGGGCTCTTCGGTACTGCACGGTACCGTCCTTCCAAGCTAGTCGGAAGACTTCCAGTTTGGTGTGGCGCCATTTCCGTTCCAATTTTCTGGAAGCTTGCTTCAGAGCTCTGGTATTTTCTGTGTACCAGGGAGCTAGTTTCTTATGATAATATTTTTTAGTTTTTAGGGGTGCAACTGCATCTAGGGTATTGCGCAAGGTTAAATTGAGATCCTCAGTTAGGTGGTTAACTGTTTTTTGTCCTCTGGCGTCCTTGGGTAGGCAGAGGGAGTCTGGAAGGGCATCAAGGAATCTTTGTGTTGTCTGTGAATTTATAGCACGACTTTTGATGTTCCTTGGTTGGGGTCTGAGCAGATTATTTGTTGCAATTGCAAACGTAATAAAATGGTGGTCCGATAGTCCAGATTATGAGGAAAACATTAAGATTTTATTCCATGGGACAAAACTAGTCCAGCGTCTGTGACAGTGAGTGGGTCCAGAGACATGTTGGAAAAACCCACTGAGTCGATGATGGCTCCGAAAGCCTTTTGGAGTGGGTCTGTGGACTTTTCCATGTGAATATTAAAGTCACCAAAGATTAGAATATTATCTGCTATGACTACAAGGTCCGATAGGAATTCTCAGTGAGAAACGCTGTATATGGCCCAGGAGGCCTGTAAACAGTAGCTATAAAAAGTGATTGAGTAGGCTGCATTTTTGACTAGAAGCTCAAAAGACGAAAACGTCATTTTTTTTTTTTTTATTTTTGTAAATTGAAGTTTGCTATCGTAAATGTTAGCAACACCTCCGCCTTTGCGGGATGCACGGGGGATATGGTCACTAGTGTAGCCAGGAGGTGAGGCCTCATTTAAAACAGTAAATTCATCAGGCTTAAGCCATGTTTCAGTCAGGCCAATCAAATCAAGATTATGATCAGTGATTAGTTCATTGACTATAATTGCCTTTGAAGTAAGGGATCTAACATTAAGTAGCCCTATTTTGAGATGTGAGATATCATGATCTCTTTCAGTAATGACAGGAATGGAGGTGGTCTTTATCCTAGTGAGATTGCTAAGGCGAACACCGCCATGTTTAGTTTTGCCCAACCTAGGTCGAGGCACAGACACGGTCTCAATGGTGATAGCTGAGCTGACTACACTGACTGTGCTAGTGGCAGACTCCACTATGCTGGCAGGCTGGCTAACAGCCTGCTGCCTGGCCTGCACCCTATTTCATTGTGGAGCTAGAGGAGTTAGAGCCCTGTCTATGTTGGTAGATAAGATGAGAGCACCCCTCCAGCTAGGATGGAGTCCGTCACTCCTCAGCAGGTCAGGCTTGGTCCTGTTTGTGGGTGAGTCCCAGAAAGAGGGCCAATTATCTACAAATTATATCTTTTGGGAGGGGCAGAAAACAGTTTTCAACCAGCGATTGAGTTGTGAGACTCTGCCGTAGAGCTCATCACTCCCCCTAACTGGGAGGGGGCCAGAGACAATTACTCGATGCCGACACATCTTTCTAGCTGATATGCACGCAGAAGCTATGTTGCGCTTGGTGATCTCTGACTGTTTCATCCTAACATCGTTGGTGCCGACGTGGATAACAATATCTCTATACTCTCTACACTCGCCAGTTTTAGCTTTAGCCAGCACCATCTTCAGATTAGCCTTAACGTCGCCCTGCCCCCGGGTAAACAGATTAGCCCTGCCCTGCCCCCGGGTAAACAGATTAGCCTTAACGCCTAGCCCTGCCCCCGGGTAAACAGATTAGCCTTAACGTCGGTAGCCCTGCCCCCGGGTAAACAGTGTATGATCGCTGGATGATTCGCTTTAAGTCTAATACTGCGGGTAATGGAGTCGCCAATGACTAGAGTTTTCAATTTGTCAGAGCTAATGGTGGGAAGCTTCGGTGTCTCAGACCCCGTAACGGGAGGAGTAGAGACCAGAGAAGACTCGGCCTCTGACACCGACCCGCAGCCTAATGGGGAAAACCGGTTGAAAGTTTCTGTCGGCTGAATGAGCGACACCGGTTGAGCGTTCCTACAGCATTTCCTTCCAGAAACCGTGAGAAAGTTGTCCGGCTGAGGGGACTGTGCCAGGGGATTTATACTACTATCTGTACTTACTGGTGGCACAGACGCTGTTTCATCCTTTCCTACACTGAAATTACCCTTGCCTAACGATTGCGTCTGAAGCTGGGCTTGCAGTACAGCTATCCTCGCCGTAAGGCGAGTACAGCGGCTGCAATTAGAAGGCATCATGTTAATGTTACTACTTAGCTTCGGCTGTTGGAGGTCCTGACGAATCGTGTCCAGATAAAGCGTCCGGAGTGAAAAAGTTGAGGAAAAAATAAATAAATATATGAACGGTAATTAAAAAGTGAAAACCGTAAAGTTGTCAGGTAGCAAAATAGGTTGGCAACAAAACGCACAGCAACTCGAAAACAAGCCTGCAAGTTGTGACCGGAAAATCGACCGCTCCATTCATGGCAGGCGACCAGGATTGTGCCCCACGTCACGGTTTACTGGAATCATCATTGAGGGAAACGTGAGGGACCCGGAGTCTAACGGCTTCTTCTATTGTTTAGAAGCAGACCAAGAGACCAAGCCATTGGTCGTGTCCGAAATGTGAACCTGAACTGATCATTTGGGTTCTTTAAGGTTCTTTTGGGGTACCTGTTTGGGGTATTTTTGGGGTTCTTTTAGATTCTTTTGTGTACCTGTTTGGGTTGTTTGGGGTTCTTTTGGGGAGCTGTTTGGGGTTCTTTTGGGGAGCTGTTTGGGGTATTTTTGGGGTTCTTTTAGTTTCTTTTGGGTACCTGTTTGGGGTTCTTTTGGGGAGCTGTTTGGGGTGTTTGGGGTTCTTTTGGGGAGCTGTTTGGGGTGTTTGGGGTTCTTTTGGGGAGCTGTTTGGGGTATTTTTGGGGAGCTGTTTGGGGTATTTTTGGACACTTTTAGGTTGTTTGGGGTGATTAGATTAGACCAGCTTGTTGTACTGTAATCAATAGCACAGCAGATTAATCCCTCACATCGATATTGTATGGAAATCAATGGAACTGGGACAATTCACTGCAGCTACATGTGTCCATTACCCTCTTCTAAAAGACACACCACAACCATCTTTACAGTGCCTTCAGAAAGCATTCACACCTGTTGACTTATTCCACATTTTGTTGTTACAGCCTGAATTTAAAATGGATTAAATATATGTTTGTTCTCACCTATCTACACGCAATATCCCATAATGACAACGTGAAAACATGTTTTTAGAAATATTAGCACATTTATTGAAAATTAAATACCGGGCACAGAAATATCTCATTTACAGAACTATTCACACCCCTGAGTCAATACTTTGTAGATCACCTTTGGCAGCGATTACGGCTGTGCGTCTTTCTGGGTAAGTCTCAAAAACATTCCACACCTGGATTGTGCAATATTTGCCCATTGTTCTTTTCAAAATTCTTCAAGCTCTGTCGAATCGGTTGTTGATCATTCCTAGACAACCATTTTCAGGTCTTGCCATAGATGTTCAAGTAGGTTTAAGTAAACTCGGCCACTCAGGAACATTCACTGTCTTCTTGGCGAGCAACTCAGTGTAGATTTGGCCTTGTGTTTTAGGTTATTGTCCTGCTAAAAGGTGAATTCATCTCCCAGTGTAGATTTGGCCTTGTGTTTTAGGTTATTGTCCTGCTAAAAGGTGAATTCATCTCCCAGTGTCTGGTGGAAAGCAGACTGAAACAGGTTTTCCTCTGTGCTTAGCTACATTCTGTTTCTTTTTATCCTGAAAAGCTCCCCAGTCCTTAACGATTACAAGCATACCCATAACATGATGCAGCCACCACTATGCTGACGAGTGGTACTCAGTAATTTGTTGTATTGGATTTGCCCCAAACATAACACTTTGTATTCAGGACAAAGAGTTAATTGCTTTGCCACAGTTTATTTAAAAAAACAAGTTTTTACCCCTATTTCATGGTATCTTGTCTCATCGCTGCAACTCCTGTACGGACTCGGGAGAGGCGAAGGTCGAGAGCCACACGTCCTCCCGAACAGAACCGGACCAAGCCACACTGCTTCTTGACACAATGCCTGCTTAAGCTGGAAGCCAGCCACATTAATGTGTCAGAGGAAATACTGTACACCTGCCGACTGTGTCAGCGTGCATGCACCCGGCCCGCCACAAGATTCGCTAGAGCACAATGGGACAAGGACATCCCTGCCAGCCAAACCCTCCCCTAACCCAGATGACACTGGGCCAATTGTGCGCCGCCCCATGGGTCTCCTGGTCATGGCTGGCTGTGACAGAGCCTGGACTCGAACAAGGATCTCTAGTGGCACAGCTAGCAAATGTGGTGCAGTGCCTTAGACCACTGCGCCACTAGGGAGGCCTGCCACATTTTTTGCAGTATTACTTTAGTGCCTTGTTGGAAACAGGATGCATGTTTGGGAATATTTTTATTCTGTACAGGCTTCCTTCTTTTTACTCTGTTAATTAGGTTAGTATTGTGGAGTAACTACAATGTTGTTGATTCATCCTCAGTTTTCTCCAATCACAGCCATTAAACTCTGTAACTGTTTTAAAGTCACCATTGGCCTCATGGTGAAATCCCTGAGCGATTTCCTTCCTCTCCGGCAACTGAGTTAGGAAGGACGCCTGTATCTTTGTAGTGACTGAGTCTATTGATACACCATCCAAAGTGTAATGAATAACTTCACCAGGCTCAAAGGGATATTCAATGTCTGCTTTTTTATGTTTACCCATCTACCAATAGGTGCCCTTCTTTGAGAGGTATTGGAAAACCTCCCTGGTCTTTGTGGTTGAATATGTATCTGAAATTCACTGCTCGACTGAGGGACATTGCAGATAAGTGTATGTGTGGGGTACAGAGATGAGGTAGTTAAACACTATTATTAAACACAGAGTCAATTAACCTTATTATGTGACTTGGTAAGAACATTTTCTGTCCTGAACTTATTCAGAATTGTCAAAACAAAGGGGTTGAATACTCATTGACTTAAACATTTTAGATTGTCCTATTTTATTAATTTGTAAAAAATGTTGAGAAATATAATTCCACTTTGACATTATGGGGTACTGTGTGTTGGTGAGTGACAAAACATCTTAATGTAATACATTTTAAATGCAGGCTATAGTACAACAAAATATGGAAAAAGTCAAGGGCATTGTATACCTGTTGATAGATGAGAACGTGTAGTAGCTATTTGTCAACTCATCTCCTTGTGTGACAATGTTTACGGTAGATGACAATGTTTACTGTTGTCACGCCCTGACCAGAGATATCTCTGTTTTCTTTATTATTATTATTTATTGTTAGGTCAGGGTGTGACTAGGGTGAGTACGTTAGTATGTTAGATTTTTGAATTGTCTAGGGGTTTTGTAGGTCTAGGTAATATGCATGTCTATGGTGGCCTGATATGGTTCCCAATCAGAGGCAGCTGTTTATCGTTGTCTCTGATTGGGGATCATATTTAGGTAGCCAATATTCCCTTTTGTGTTTGTGGGTTCTTGTTCTATGTTTAGTTGCCATGTCTGCACTACTCAGATTAGCTTCATGGTTCATTTTATTTTGTTTGTTTGTTTGTTCAGTGTTCATTCTATTAATAAATAAGAATGTCCGCATACCACGCAGCACCTTGGTCTCCTTCGTACGACGGACGTGACAACAGTAGATGACAATGTTTACGATAAATGAGAATGTTTACGATAAATGAGAATGTTTACGGTAGATGAGAATGTTTACGGTAGATGAGAATGTTTACTGTAGATGACAATGTTTACTGTAGATGAGAATGTTTACAGTAGATGAGAATGTTTACTGTAGATGACAATGTTTACAGTAGATGACAATGTTTACTGTAGATGAGAATGTTTACGGTAGATGAGAATGTTTACTGTAGATGAGAATGTTTACTGTAGATGAGAATGTTTACTGTAAAAGAGAATGTTTACGGTAAAAGAGAATGTTTACGATAAATGAGAATGTTTACGATAAATGAGAATGTTTACTGTAGATGAGAATGTTTACGATAAATGATAATGTTTACAGTAGATGAGTATGTTTACTGTAGATGACAATGTTTACAGTAGATGAGAATGTTTACTGTAAATTACAATGTTTACTGTAGATGAGAATGTTTACTGTAGATGAGTATGTTTACTGTATATGAGAATGTTTACGGTAGATGAGTATGTTTACTGTAGATGACAATGTTTACAGTAGATGAGAATGTTTACAGTAGATGAGAATGTTTACTGTAGATGAGAATGTTTACTGTAGATGACAATGTTTACTGTAGATGAGAATGTTTACAGTAGATGAGAATGTTTACTGTAAATGACAATGTTTACTGTAGATGAGAATGTTTACTGTAGATGAGAATGTTTACTGTAGATGACAATGTTTACTGTAGATGACAATGTTTACAGTAGATGACAATGTTTACTGTAGATGACAATGTTTACAGTAGATGACAATGTTTACTGTAGATGACAATGTTTACAGTAGATGACAATGTTTACGATAAATTAGAATGTTTACGATAATTGAGAATGTTTACTGTAGATGACAATGTTTACGATAATTGAGAATGTTTACTGTAGATGACAATGTTTACTGTAGATGACAATGTTTACTGTAGATGACAATGTTTACAGTAGATGACAATGTTTACTGTAGATGACAATGTTTACTGTAGATGACAATGTTTACAGTAGATGACAATGTTTACAGTAGATGACAATGTTTACTGTAGATGACAATGTTTACAGTAGATGACAATGTTTACGGTAGATGAAAATGTTTACTGTAGATGACAATGTTTACGATAAATGAGAATGTTTACTGTAGATGAGTATGTTTACTGTAGATGAGAATGTTTACTGTAGATGAGTATGTTTACTGTAGATGACAATGACAATGTTTACTGTAGATGACAATGTTTACTGTAGATGAGAATGTTTACTGTAGATGAGAATGTTTACTGTAGATGAGAATGTTTACGGTAGATGACAATGTTTACGATAAATGAGAATGTTTACTGTAGATGAGAATGTTTACGGTAGATGAGAATGTTTACGATAAATGAGAATGTTTACTGTAGATGAGAATGTTTACTGTAGATGAGTATGTTTATGGTAGATGAGTATGTTTATGGTAGACGGCTACTAAGAAAAAGGGTTTTGCTCTCATTTGAGTGATACAGCGCCGTGCAAAAGTATTCATCCTCTTTGGCGTTTTTCCTATTTTGTTGCATTACAACCTGTAATGGATGTTTATTTGAATTTCATGTAATGAACATACACAAAATTGTCCAAATTGGTGAAGTGAAATGAAAAAAATTACTTGTTTAAAAAAAAGTGAACAATTTAAATCAGAAAAGTGGCACATGCATATGTATTCACCCCCTTTGCTATGAAGCCCCTAAATAAGATCTGGGGCAACCAGTTACCTTCAGAAGTCACATAATTAGTTAAATAAAGCCCACCTGTGTGCAATCTAAGTGTCACATGATCTCAGTATATATATACACCTGTTCTGAAAGGCCCCAGAGTCTGCAACACCACTAAGCAAGGGGCCCCACCAAGCAAATGGCACCATGAAGACCCAGGAGCTGTCCGAACAGGTCAGGGACAAGGTTGTGGAGAAGTACAGATCAGGGTTGGGTTATAAAAAAATATATATCCGAAACTTTGAACATCCCACAGAGCACCATTAAATCCATTATTAAAAAATGGAAAGAATATAGGCACAACAACAAACCTGCCAAGAGAGGGCTGCCCAACAAAACTCACGGACCAGTCAAGAAGGGCATTAATCAGAGAGGCAAAAAAGAGACCAAAGATAAGCTTGAAGGAGCTGCAAAGCTCAACATCGAAGATTAATATCTGTCCATAGGACCACTTTAAGCCGTACACTCCACAGAGCTGGGCTTTACTTAAGAGTTGCTTAAAGAAAAAAATAAGCCAACATGTTTGGTGTTCGCCAAAAGGCATGTGGGAGACTCCTCAATCCAGAGTACCTTCTACCATATGTTTGGGGAGTCTCCCACATGCCTGTTGGCAAACAGTATGTCTGGCACAAACTCAACACCTCTCATCACCCTGAGAACCACATCCCCACAGTGAAGCAGGGTAGTGGCAGCATCATGCTGTGGGGATGTTTTTCATCGGCAGGGACTGAGAAACTGGTCAGAATTGAAGGAATGATGGATGATGCTAAATACAGGGAAATTCTTGTAGGGAAACCTGTTTCAGTCCTCCAGAGATTTGAGACTGGGATGGAGGTTCACCTTCCAGCAGAACAATGACTCTAGCATACTGCTAAACCAACACTCGAGTGGTTTAAGGCGAAACATTTACATTTCTTGGAATGGCCAAGTCAAAGCCCAGACCTCAATCCAATTGAGAATATGTGGTATGACTCGTTGTACACCAGCAGGAACCCATCCAACTTGAAGGAGCTGGAGCAGTTTTGCCTTGAAAAATGGGCAAAAATCCCAGTGGATAGATGTGCCAAGCTGATAGAGACATACCCCAAGAGACTTGCAGCTGTAATTGCTGCAAAAGGTGGCTCTACAAAATATGCTGAATAGTTATGCACGCTCAAGTTCAATGATTTTTTTGTCTAATTTCTTATTTGTTTCACAATAAAAAATATTTAGCATCTTTAAAGTGGTAGGCTTGCTGTGTAAATCAAATTATACAACCCTCCCTCCCAAAATCAATTTGAATCAATTTTAATTCCAGGTTGTAAGGCAACAAAATTGGAAAAATGCCAAGCAGGATAAATACATCCGCAAGCCGCTGTATTACCAATCTGTATCACCAATCTGAGTAAAGAATTATGTGCAATTCCACTCAATTGTATGATGTGAAAATGCAAGCTTTGGTAAGGTAGTAACACAAACTGTCCACAGTTTAGGAAAATTGGCAGATTATAAAATACTTTTATGTGGCTAAATAATTCAACATGTGTAGACTGCAAATTGACCGCAATACCTATACCTTGCTTACATATGTGTACCATCACGTGTCTCTCTATTTTGCATGGGAAGACTTGGGAACAGATTTACTCAAATTAAAATAACTGGTGTTTTTAGAATCTATTATGTCCAACAATGAACTCTATTGTTTTTGCTTAGAATACTTGGTGAGCCAAATTCGGCACGCGACCCACCAGTTGGGAAACCCTGGTGTACAGTATGTTGCCCACACGAAAAACGATTGCAACAATGACATCTATTTCTCAATCATTTAACCATTTAGAGAGTTTAAAAATGCTCTTGTACACAATTTAACTGGGTTCCATAGACTTCCATTGTGTCTGTGCAGCTGCCTGAACGTTTAACGTCCATTAAAGTACCGATGACTGTCCTGACCAGGAGGATTACAGTACCGATGACTGTCCTGACCAGGAGGATTACAGTACCGATGACTGTCCTGACCAGGAGGATTACAGTACCGATCACTGACTGTCCTGACCAGGAGGATTACAGTACCGATCACTGACTGTCCTGACCAGGAGGATTATAGTACCGATGACTGTCCTGACCAGGAGGATTACAGTACCGATGACTGTCCTGACCAGGAGGATTACAGTACCGATGACTGACTGTCCTGACCAGGAGGATTACAGTACCGATGACTGACTGTCCTGACCAGGAGGATTACAGTACCGATGACTGTCCTGACCAGGAGGATTACAGTACCGATCACTGACTGTCCTGACCAGGAGGATTACAGTACCGATCACTGACTGTCCTGACCAGGAGGATTATAGTACCGATGACTGTCCTGACCAGGAGGATTACAGTACTGATGACTGTCCTGACCAGGAGGATTACAGTACCGATGACTGACTGTCCTGACCAGGAGGATTACAGTACCGATGACTGTCCTGACCAGGAGGATTACAGTACCGATGACTGACTGTCCTGACCAGGAGGAATACAGTACCGATGACTGATTGTCCTGACCAGGATTACAGTACCGATGACTGATTGTCCTGACCAGGAGGATTACAGTACCGATGACTGACTGTCCTGACCAGGAGGATTACAGTACCGATGACTGACTGTCCTGACCAGGAGGATTACAGTACCGATGACTGACTGTCCTGACCAGGAGGATTACAGTACCGATGACTGTCCTGACCAGGAGGATTACAGTACAGAGGACTGACTGTCCTGACCAGGAGCATTACAGTAACGATGACTGACCTGACCAGGAGGATTACAGTACCGATGACTGTCCTGACCAGGAGGATTATAGTACCGATGACTGTCCTGACCAGGAGGATTACAGTACCGAGGACTGTCCTGACCAGGAGGATTACAGTACAGATGACTGACTGTCCTGACCAGGAGGATTACAGTACCGATGACTGACTGTCCTGACCAGGAGGATTACAGTACAGAGGACTGTCCTGACCAGGAGGATTACAGTACCGATGACTGACTGTCCTGACCAGGAGGTTTACAGTACAGAGGACTGTCCTGACCAGGAGGATTACAGTACCGATGACTGACTGTCCTGACCAGGAGGATTACAGTACAGAGGACTGTCCTGACCAGGAGGATTACAGTACCGATAACTGACTGTCCTGACCAGGAGGATTACAGTACAGAGGACTGTCCTGACCAGGAGGATTACAGTACCGATGACTGTCCTGACCAGGAGGATTACAGTACCGATGACTGTCCTGACCAGGAGGATTATAGTACAGATGGTTGACTTTCATTCACAAGCTGTCTAGTGTTTACTCTCACAGATAGTTATTGGTTGTCAATAGCGAGCTGCTGAACTCCTGGCCATGTTTGCTCAGTGAGAGATCAGAGATCAAGGTGAATTTACCTTCTGGCCTGTTAGTTTACCTGTTAGCCTACATGGTAGCCTACCTGTTAGCCTACCTGTTAGTTTACCTGTTAGCCTACCTGTAAGCTTACCTGTTAGTTTACCTTTTAGCCTACCTGTTAGTTTACCTGTAAGCTTACCTGTTAGTTTACCTGTTAGCCTACCTGTTAGCCTACCTGTTAGCCTACCTGTTAGCCTACCTGTTAGCCTACCTGTTAGTTTACCTGTAAGCCTACCTGTAAGCCTACCTGTTAGCCTACCTGTTAGTTTACCTGTAAGCCTACCTTTTAGCCTACCTTTTAGCCTACCTGTAAGCTTACCTGTTAGTTTACCTGTTAGTTCACCTGTTAGCCTACATGTTAGCTTAACTGTTAGCCTACCTGTTAGTTTACCTGTTAGTCTACCTGTTAGCCTACCTGTTAGCCTACCTGTTAGCTTACCTGTTAGCTGCACAGACACAATGGAAGTCTGTAGAACCCAGGTGAATAAACCCACATCTCATTATCACGTGAATAAAACCACATCTCATTACCGCGTGAATAAACCCACATTTCATTACCAGGTGAATAAACCCACATCTCATTACCAGGTGAATTAATTACATTACAGTTTTTCCAACGTCAGTGTGTCATTGTACATTCTGATCCACATTTCCACTAACACAATACCATTGTTCTTCAAATTCAAGGCAAGAAGGCTTTTTAAGCACACACACACACATACATTAAACAAGAGGCTCCCACGCTGAGGTCTGTCCAACGCTGGTCAGACCAAGCTGACTCCACACTCCAAGACTGCTTCCATCACGTGGACTGGGACATGTTTCGTATTGCGTCAGATAACAATATTGACGAATACGCTGATTCGGTGTGCGAGTTCATTAGAACGTGCGTTGAAGATGTCGTTCCCATAGCAACGATTAAAACATTCCCTAACCAGAAACCGTGGATTGATGGCAGCATTCGCGTGAAACTGAAAGCGCGAACCACTGCTTTTAATCAGGGCAAGGTGTCTGGTAACATGACCGAATACAAACAGTGCAGCTATTCCCTCCGCAAGGCTATCAAACAAGCTAAGCGTCAGTACAGAGACAAAGTAGAATCCCAATTCAACGGCTCAGACACAAGAGGCATGTGGCAGGGTCTACAGTCAATCACGGACTACAAGAAGAAACCCAGCCCAGTCACGGACCAGGATGTCTTGCTCCCAGGCAGACTAAATAACTTTTTTGCCCGCTTTGAGGACAATACAGTGCCACTGACACGGCCTGCAACGAAAACATGCGGTCTCTCCTTCACTGCAGCCGAGGTGAGTAAGACATTTAAACGTGTTAACCCTCGCAAGGCTGCAGGCCCAGACGGCATCCCCAGCCGCGCCCTCAGAGCATGCGCAGACCAGCTGGCCGGTGTGTTTACGGACATATTCAATCAATCCCTATACCAGTCTGCTGTTCCCACATGCTTCAAGAGGGCCACCATTGTTCCTGTTCCCAAGAAAGCGAAGGTAACTGAGCTAAACGACTACCGCCCCGTAGCACTCACTTCCGTTATCATGAAGTGCTTTAAGAGACTAGTCAAGGACCATATCACCTCCACCCTAGCTGACACCCTAGACCCACTCCAATTTGCTTACCGCCCAAATAGGTCCACAGACGATGCAATCTCAACCACCTAACCCATCTGGACAAGAGGAATACCTATGTGAGAATGCTGTTCATCGACTACAGCTCGGCATTCAACACCATAGTACCCTCCAAGCTCGTCATCAAGCTCGAGACCCTGGGTCTCGACCCCGCCCTGTGCAACTGGGTACTGGACTTCCTGACGGGCCGCCCCCAGGTGGTGAGGGTAGGCAACAACATCTCCTCCCCGCTGATCCTCAACACGGGGCCCCACAAGGGTGCGTTCTGAGCCCTCTCCTGTACTCCCTGTTCACCCACGACTGCGTGGCCACGCACGCCTCCAACTCAATCATCAAGTTTGCGGACGACACAACAGTGGTAGGCTTGATTACCAACAACGACGAGACGGCCTACAGGGAGGAGGTGAGGGCCCTCGGAGTGTGGTGTCAGGAAAATAACCTCACACTCAACGTCAACAAAACTAAGGAGATGTTTGTGGACTTCAGGAAACAGCAGAGGGAACACCCCCCTATCCACATCGATGGAACAGTAGTGGAGAGGGTAGCAAGTTTTAAGTTCCTCGGCATACACATCACAGACGAACTGAATTGGTCCACTCACACAGACAGCATCGTGAAGAAGGCGCAGCAGCGCCTCTTCAACCTCAGGAGGCTGAAGAAATTCGGCTTGTCACCAAAAGCACTCACAAACTTCTACAGATGCACAATCGAGAGCATCCTGGCGGGCTGTATCACCGCCTGGTACGGCAACTGCTCCGCCCTCAACCGTAAGGCTCTCCAGAGGGTAGTGAGGTCTGCACAACGCATCACCGGGGGCAAACTACCTGCCCTCCAGGACACCTACACCACCCGATGTTACAGGAAGGCCATAAAGATCATCAAGGACATCAACCACCCGAGCCACTGCCTGTTCACCCCGCTATCATCCAGAAGGCGAGGTCAGTACAGGTGCATCAAAGCTGGGACCGAGAGACTGAAAAACAGCTTCTATCTCAAGGCCATCAGACTGTTAAACAGCCACCACTAACATTGAGTGGCTGCTGCCAACACACTGTCATTGACACTGACCCAACTCCACTTTAATAATGGGAATTGATGGGAAATGATGTAAATATATCACTAGCCACTTTAAACAATGCTACCTTATATAATGTTACTTACCCTACATTATTCATCTCATATGTATACATATATACTGTACTCTATATCATCTACTGCATCATTATGTAATACATGTATCACTAGCCACTTTAACTATGCCACTTTGTTTACATACTCATCTCATATGTATATACTGTACTCGATACCATCTACTGTATGCTGCTCTGTACCATCACTCATTCATATATCCTTATGTACATATTCTTTATCCCCTTACACTGTGTATAAGACAGTAGTTTTGGAATTGTTAGTTAAAATTACTTGTTGGTTATTACTGCATTGTCGGAACTAGAAGCACAAGCATTTCGCTACACTCGCATTAACATCTGCTAACCATGTGTATGTGACAAATACAATTTAATTTGATTTGATTTGATTTGATACACGCAAGGGAGATCAACTTCTTTGGTTGTTTAATCTCCTTGGAAGTTTCCAAGATGATTCAATACAGATATCACTGGGTCCAAAGGGGACTGATATTCTGGTTAATGACTGCAACTGATTTCAATATCATGGATCAGTATCAGATTCATTTAAAGGCATTTCCAGATTCTATGTATAAATGGTCTATTGCCCCCACTACAGTGTGAGTTTAAATTTCCTCGGGGTCAGACATTTAAATTGGATACATTTACTCCTAACAGAATTGTACACTTTGTATATATTTTTACATAGGTGGACATCCAAGTAATTCTCCCAGAACAATTGTACACCCTGGTATACAAAATATCAGGAGTTATTAAGCGTTTTCTAAGGTTGACTAGCTATGTGTCTTTGGAGCCTAAACATTTTAAAGAGTTTGTTTTCTATTTCAGTTTGGAGGGGAGATCTTCTCTCCCCTCATGTTTACAAAATGAATTATTTGTAAGTAGAGTTGGAAATCTTTATTGGGTAAATTGAATTAATTTCAGAGTTGTTATCATCAAACATAAATGAGTCCACGATTTTAGCTTTCCAGTCTCTATTTACTAAAGGTTTTCCATCATTCAACAAACCCTGATTTGGCCAAAGAGGTGCTTGGGCTGATTGTATTGGAACAAAGCTAAACGTTTTATGTAAACTAAAGGTAATGTCACATCATTTTATGATGGGATTATTTATCCCTTCCCAGTATTTCAGATTGCAACACAGACCTCTTGTTCTTTGATCACCCAAGGAGTGGGATTTTAGTATCCTTGTTTTAAGCCAATTTGAAATGGTACCTTGCATTAAAACACCAAACAGTATTTCTGAATATCAGGAAGGCCCAGGCCTCCTCTATTTCTGTCCAATGATAATTTTGAGCAGCTGACTCTAGGAGGTTTCTCTCTCCAGGGGAACTTCCTGAACAAAGTATTGAACTTCTTCAACATATTATCCTGACGGGGTGTTACGTCCGTTGTTGGAATTAGACCAAGGTGCAGCGTGGTAGGCGTACATTTTGAATTGATTTAAATAAAATAATTAAACAAGATAAACGACACGTAAAGTATTGTAGCGCAACATTGTAGCAACTAAGACTCTCTGATCCAGAGATACTTACAGTAGTGAGTCATTTAGCAGACTCTACAGTATTGTAGCGCAACATTGTAGCAACTAAGACTCTCTGATCCAGAGATACTTACAGTAGTGAGTCATTTAGCAGACTCTACAGAATTGTAGCGCAACATTGTAGCAACTAAGACTCTCTGATCCAGAGATACTTACAGTAGTGAGTCATTTAGCAGACTCTACAGTATTGTAGCGCAACATTGTAGCAACTAAGACTCTCTGATCCAGAGATACTTACAGTAGTGAGTCATTTAGCAGACTCTACAGTATTGTAGCGCAACATTGTAGCAACTAACAAAAAACAAGACTCCACAACTGAAGGTGGGAAAAAGGGCTGCCTAAGTATGATCCCCAATCAGAGACAACGATAGACAGCTGCCTCTGATTGGGAACCGTACCTGGCCAACAAAGAAATAGAACACATAGATTTGCCCACCCTAAGTCACACCCTGACCTAACCAGGATTGTACTGAGGAGGTACTGTGTGTTGTACATGGATGAATGGTCATTTTTTTTCTAGTGTTTTGTTTTACCCCACAGCAAGAGATGGAGGGCTTTCCCTCTTTCAAGGTCGTCTGTTATATTTTTAATTAGAATGGCCATGTTAAAGGCAGTGATTTCATCTATTTAGGTTTTTACATTACTCATTATTAAATCATAGTTTTTCCTCATAAATCTACACACAATACACATAATGATAAAGCATAAACCGGTTTTAGAAATGTTTTGCAAATTTATTAAAAACAAGTATTCAGACCTTTCGCTATGAGATTGGAAATTGAACTCAGGTGCATCCTGTTTCAATGATCATCCTTGAGATGTTTATACAACTTGATTGGAGTCCACCTGTGGTAAATTCAATTGATTGGACATGATTTGGAAAGGCACACACCTGTCTATGTAAGGTCCCAAAGATGGTCATTCCCGAACAGAGCTCCCACAGTTTCTCTGTGGAGATGGGAGAAACTTCCAGAAGGACAACCATCTGTCACACCCTGATCTGTTTCACCTGTCTTTGTGCTTGTCTCCACCCCCTCCAGGTGTCGCCCATCTTCTCCATTATCCCCAGTGTATTTATACTTGTGTTCTCTGTTTGTCTGTTGCCAGTTTGTCTTGTCTTGTCAGGTCTTACCAGCGTGTTTTCCTGTCTCCCTGCTTTCTCAAGTTCTGTTTCCTAGTCCTTCCCGGTTCCGACCATTCTGCCTGCCCTGACCCTGAGCCTGCCTGCCGTTCTGTACCTGCCTGACTCAGACCCTTTTAAGAACCTCTGCCTATCCTGACCTCGAGCCTGCCTGCCATTCTGTATCTGCCCTGGATTACGGACCTCTGCCTGCCTTTGACCTGTCTTTTACCTTCGCCCTGTTTGTGTCAATAAACATCTGTGACTCTAGTTGTCTGCACCTGGGTCTTATCCTGAGTTCTGATACCATCTCTGCAGCACTACACAAATCAGGCCTTTATGGCAGAGTGGCCAGATTCACTGGTCTGATGAAACCAAGATTGAAATCTTTGGCCTGAATGCCAAGCGTCACATCTGGAGGAAACCTGGCACCATCCCTACGTTGAAGCATGGTGGTGGCAGCATCAAGCTGTGTGGATGTTATTCAGCGGCAGGGACTGGGAGGCTAGTCAGGATCGAGGGAAAGATGAACGGAGCAAAGTACAGAGAGATCCTTGATGAAAACCTGCCCCAGAGCGCTCAGGACCTCAGGATCACAAGTAAATGTGATATTTCAGTTTTTTATTTTTAATAACTTAGCAAACATTTCTTAAAACCTGTTTTTGCTTTGTCATTATGGGGTATTGTGTGTAGATTGATGAGGGGAAAAAAACAATTGAATCCATTTTAGAATCAGGCTGTAACATAATAAAATGTGGAAAAAGTCAGGGGGTTTGAATACGTTCCGATGGCACTGTATATACTACTACACTGTTGGAGCACAAGCATTTCCTTACACCCTTAATTTAATTTGCTTAGTATGTGTATGTGACGAATACGATTTTATTTTATTTACTGTCTTTGTGACAGTGTATGTTTGAAGGTTTTCCCCAATATATCTTATAGCCAGATAATTAGCAAAAATGTGAGAGAGTTTCTAGTACATGCTTAACAAATGTCCAAGAGGAAGCCTAAAAAAATTAATACCAGATTTAGTTTTTAAACACTAAATCAAAATCAAATCAAATGTATTCATAAAGCCTTTCTTACATCAGCTGATTTCACAAAGTGCTGTACAGAAACCCAGCCTAAAACCCCAAACAGCAAGCAATGCAGGTGTAGAAGCACGGTGGCTAGGAAAAACTCCCTAGAACGTGTAGGTGGTCATCTGCTCGTCGAAAATCTCATTCCAAAATCATGGGCATTAATATGGAGTTGGTCCCCCTTTTGCTGCTATAACAGCCTCCACTCTTCTGGGAAGGCTTTCCACTAGATGTTGGAACATTGCTGCTATAACAGCCTCCACTCTTCTGGGAAAGCTTTGCACTAGATGTAGGAACATTGCTGCTATAACAGCCTCCATTCTTCTGGGAAGGCTTTCCACTAGATGTTGGGACATTGCTGCAGGGACTTGCTTCCATTCTTCTGGGAAGGCTTTCCACTAGATGTAGGAACATTGCTGCTAAAACAGCCTCCATTCTTCTGGGAAGGCGTTCCACTAGATGTTGGAACATTGCTGCTATAACAGCCTCCACTCTTCTGGGAAGGCTTTCCACTAGATTTTGGAACATTGCTGCTATAACAGCCTCCATTCTTCTGGGAAGGCTTTCCACTAGATGTAGGAACATTGCTGCGAGGACTCCATTCTTCTGGGAAGGCTTTCCACTAGATGTAGGAACATTGCTGCTATAACAGCCTCCATTCTTCTGGGAAGGCTTTCCACTAGATGTTGGAACATTGCTGCTATAACAGCCTCCACTCTTCTGGGAAGGCTTTCCACTAGATTTTGGAACATTGCTGCTATAACAGCCTCCATTCTTCTGGGAAGGCTTTCCACTAGATGTAGGAACATTGCTGCGAGGACTCCATTCTTCTGGGAAGGCTTTCCACTAGATGTTGGAACATTGCTGCTATAACAGCCTCCATTCTTCTGGGAAGGCTTTCCACTAGATGTAGGAACTCCATTCAGCCACAAGAGCATTAGTGAGGTTTGGGCACTGATGTTGGGCGATTACGCCTGGCTGGCAGTCGGGTGTACAATTCATCCCAAAGTTTTTCGATGGCGATGAGGTCAGTGTTCTGTGCAGGCCAGTCAAGTTCTTCCACACATCTCGACAAACCATTTCTGTATGGACCTCGCTCGCTGGCGTCCAAAAGCACCTGGAAGCACCTGTATGATCATCGAGACTCTTGGAGGAATGTTATATGGATAGATGAGTCAAAAGTATAACTTTTTGGATGAGATGGATCCCATTATGTCTGGCGAAAACCAAACACAAGCATGGTGGATGGTAGTGTGGTGGTTTTAAGGATGTTTTGCCGCCTCAGGACTTGGACGACTTGCCTTAATAGAAGGAACGATGAATTCTGCTCTGTATCAGAGGATTGTGTGTTTTTGGATCATTGTCTTGCTGCATGACCCAGCTGCGGTTCAGCTTCAGCTCACAGACAGATGGCCTGACATTATCCTGTAGAATTAAGGCTACATGAAAATGTATAAAAAGCAACAAATTTGAAGTTTTAGAATGGCCTAGTCAAAGTCCAAACCTAATCCCAATTGAGATGTTGTGGCAGGATTTGAAACGAGCAGTTCATGCTTGAAAACCCACAAATGTCACTGAGTTACAGCAGTTTTGTATGGAAGAGTGGACCAAAATTCCTCCACAGCGACGTGAGAGACTGATCAACAACTACAGGAAGTGGTTGGTTGGAGTCGTTACAGTTAAATGTGGCACAACCAGTTACTGAGAGTAAGGGAGCAATTACTTTTTCACACAGGGGAAAATGGGTGTTGGATAACTTAATTACTATATATATATATATATTTATAACTTCATTAAATAACTCAAATATGTCTCCATTTTATCTTGTTATTTGTAATCTCTGGTTCCGTTTATCTAACATTATATGTTGGTTGAAGATCTGATAACATTCAGTATAAAAAATAAAATAAAACAGAAAATCTCAGAAAGGGGACAAATACTTTTTCATGTCACTGCATGTACTCTCAGAAACAAAATTCATGAGATTAGTCATTTGCTAATCTTAGATAATATTAAAACCAATTAATTGTAAAAATGTGTAGTAACCTTTGAGGACACAAGCTCCAGTAAACAAATATGATGAAAATATGAACATATAAAGATGTTATATGATGTATTTTCTATTCAACAAAATTGTATGGATAAGGCTTGAAATTACTTATATGCATTCGAAATATAAACTCAGCATAAAAAGAAACGTCCCTTTTCACAGATCTTCATTGTAAAAGGGTTGAAACACTGTTTCCCATGCTTGTTCAATGAACCATTCTTGGATATAGGGGGCGCTATTTAAATTTTTGGATGAAAAACGTTCCCGTTTTCAACAAGATATTTTGTCACGAAAAGATGCTCGACTATGCATATAATTGACTGCTTTGGAAAGAAAACACTCTGACGTTTCCAAAACTGCAAAGATATTGTCTGTGAGTGCCACAGAACTGATGTTACAGGCGAAACCCAGATAAAAATCCAATCAGGAAGTGCCGCATTTTTTGAATCCGCCTCATGCCAATGACTCTTTATATGGCTGTGAATGAGCTACGAATGAGCTTACGTTTTCCACGTTTTCCCCAAGGTGTCTACAGCATTGTGACGTCTTTTTAGGCATTTCCATTGGAGAATGGCTGTAAGGGACCATATATAGCGAATGGTCACATGGTGTCTCCCGGAGAAAATCTTGCGTAAAATACTGAGGTAGCCATTTTTCAAATCGCTTCTTATGAGAAACCAATGGATATATTATCGAATACATATGTTAAAAACACCTTGAGGATGGATCCTAAACAACGTTTGCCGTGTTTCTGTCGATATTATGGAGCAAATTTTGAAAAAAAGTTGTCATACTTTCCAGGTCCATACCCAAACAGTTATAGTTGAAGTATTTTCCGGTCGATTTCTCAACCAAGCAGGATGAACAAACGGGAGCTTTTTCGCCTACAAAAATATTATTTTAGGAAAAAAAACACTTCTGTGAGCAGGCCTTTCTAATCGGAACATTTGCTATCTAACTGGGAGTCTCCTGCAGGCAAAAATGCAGAACCAAGAACAGATACAGCAGTGAAAGCACCGATAAATCCACGATCGAAAGCTTCAATAAGCACTTCTCAACGGCTGGCCATGCCTTCCGCCTGGCTACTCCAACCTCGCCAACAGCTCTGAAGTTCTTCAAAGGTAAATTATTTAATTTGGTTGCTTTTCTTATGTTTGTGAAAATGTTGCCTGCTGCTGCCAGCAGAGCCTAGCATAGCATTATGCCATGATAAACTTACACAAATGCTTGTCTAGCGTTGGCTGTATTTATTTATTTATTTTTTGCATATTTTGAAAATCTGAGATGACAGTCTTGTTAACAAAAGGCTAAGTGTTTGAATATATTTATTTAATTTCATTTGCGATTTTCATGAATAGGAAAAGTTGCGTTATGGTAATGCACTTGAGGCTATGATTACGCTCCCGGATACGGGATTGCTAGTCTTAACAATTAATGAACATGCACCTGTGGAACAGTCATTAAGACACTAACAGCTTACAGACGGTAGGCAATTAAGGTCACAGTCATGAAAACGTAGGACACTAAAGAGGCCTTTCAACTGACTCTGAAAAACACCAAAAGAAAGATGCCCAGGGTCCCTGCTCATCTGCGTGAACAGCTTTAGTTATTGGTAACAGCCCACCCATTTTCACCTACCTTCCCCATACTTTTTTATACTGTTTTTTTTTTTTATTTATTTACCTACACCAATGTGCCTTAATGCTGCAAGGAGGCATGAGGACTGCAGATGGGGTCAGGGCAATAAATTGCAATGTCCGTACTGTGAGATGCCTAAGACAGCGCTACAGGGAGACAGGACGGACAGCTGATCATCCAGACTGGTCAACATCTAGACTGGTTAACATCCAGGCTGGTTAACATCTAGGCTGGTTAGCATCTAGACTGGTTAACATCCAGGCTGGTTAGCATCTAGACTGGTTAATATCCAGACTGGTTAACATCTAGACTGGTTAACATCAGACTGGTTAACATCCAGACTGGTTAACTTCTAGACTGGTTAACATCCAGACTGGTTAACATCTAGACTGGTTAGCATCTAGACTGGTTAACATCCAGGCTGGTTAGCATCTAGACTGGTTAACATTTAGACTGGTTAGCATCTAGACTGGTTAACATCCAGGCTGGTTAGCATCTAGACTGGTTAACATTTAGACTGGTAACATCCAGACTGGTTAACATCCAGGCTGGTTAACATCTAGACTGGTTAACATCTAGACTGGTAACATCCAGACTGGTTAACATCCAGGCTGGTTAGCATCTAGACTGGTTAACATATAGACAGGCTGCTGTGCTGTGTGTTGTTTCTCCCACAACCATTATCACATTATGCAGTTCAACCACACCACACAACACAACACACAAATACACAGGGACCCTGCAGTCCTGAAAGGTTGCAGCAGGACTCTGGGGCTGAGTGAGGGTAATGGGGTGAAGGCAGGGCCCAGGGATGACTGTGAGCAGTGTTAGCTACTTCTGGATGGGTGACAGTTAGGGTCACAGGGTCACTTCTCTCTGCTACAGCTCTCTCTCCAGGCAGAGTGTGTGTAAGAAAGAGGCAGTCTCTCTACAGGGTTGAAGGGTTTAGAGGAAGGTTTTGATGTGGAATCTGGAAGAGCCAAGGCTGGCAGAAAGAGACCTTCCTTTCCCTCCACATCCCGAGACCAGGGGAGCTAGTCACTCTGTAACACACACACACACACACACACACACACACACACACACACACACACACACACACACACACACACACACACACACACACACACACACACACACACACACACACACACACACGGCTGGAGCAGGGAACAGGGAAACAAGGTGTATACTGTGATCTCAGGGCAGAGCGGGGGGTGGGGGGCAAGCCGGGGGGGCTCTGGTTACCCCAACAGGAGGTGTGTTACCACACAGCCTCTCACTGTCGATGGAAGTAGTATGGGAGAGGGGGAGTGAGGGAGGATGTGGAGAAGAGGTGTGGGACTGTAAGTGTGTGTGCTGCATGGAGAGAAGAAGAAGACAAGGAGACAAGAAGGAGAGAAGGAGAGAAGAAGAAGACAAGGAGACAAGGAGAGAAGAAGGAACGTGAATCAAAGTTTGATTCCAAACACTCATGGAGAAATTCTAAATGTCTCTTTCCCCAAACAGTCTTTTATATGAGGCCTGCTTCTACCACTTTATTGTTTTTTCTGTTATAAATCAACATAACTTAATGAAGGGTGTCGTGCCCTGCGTCTGTTTGTAGAAGACTTTATCCTGGCAAACATGACGCTTCCCTGAAGCCTCTGGAACAACGACAGGAATTCAATCTCGAATTCCAAAGAAAAGGAATCAAATGAAATTGAACAGATTTGTGTGTATTTTATTTGACAGGCACATTGTCCATTGAGGGAAGAAGGAGAGAAGAAAGAGACAAGGAGACAAGAAGGAGAGAAGGAGACAAGAAGGAGACAAGAAGGAGAAAATAATGAGTGAAGGAGAGAAGAAGAAGACAAGGAGACAAGTAGGAGACAAGAAGGAGAGAAGGAGAGAAGGAGACAAGAAAGAGTGAAGGAGAGAAGGAGACAAGAAGGAGACTAGAAGGAGACAGGAAGGAAAGAAGGAGACAAGAAGAAGACAAGAAAGAGTGAAGTAGACAAGAAGGAGAGAAGGAGAGAACAAAAAGACAAAGTGAAAGAAAGAAGGAGGCAAGAAGGAGAGAAGGAGGAGACAATGAGACAAGAAGGAGACAAGAAAGACTGAAGGAATGAAGAAGGAAACAAGAAAGAGACAAGAAGAGAAGAAGTAGAGAAGAAAGAGTGAAGGAGAGAAGAAGGAGAGAAGAAGGAGACAAGAAAGAGTGAAGGAGAGAAGAAGGAGTGAAGAAGGAGAAAAGAAGGAGACAAGAATGAGTGAAGAAAGAGTGAAGGAGAGAAGGAGAGAATAGGGAGACAAGAAGGAGAGAAGGAGAGAAGAAGGAGAGAAGAAGGAGAGAATAAGAATTAGATGAGAAGGAGGAGAGAAGAAGGAGACAAGAAGGAGAGAAGGAGAAAAGAAGACAAGAATGAGGGAAAGAGACAAGACAAGAAGGAGAGAAGGAGAAGAAGAAGAAGAAGGAGAGAATAAGAATTAGATGAGAAGGAGGACAAGAAGGAGACAAGAAAGAGAAGGAAGGAGACAAGAAGGAGAGAAGAAGGAGAGAAAGAAGGAGACAAGAAAGACAAGAAGAAAGAGACAAGAAAAGAGTGAAAGGAGAGAAAGAGTGAAGAAAGAGTGAAGGAGAGAAGAAGGAGAGAAGAAGGAGTGAAGAAGGAGAAAAGAAGGAGAGAAGAAGGAGAAAAGAAGGAGACAAGAATGAGTGAAGAAAGAGTGAAGGAGAGAAGGAGAGAAGAAGGAGACAAGAAGGAGAGAAGGAGAGAAGAAGGAGTGAAGACGGAGACAAGAAGGAGACAAGAAAGAGTGAAGGAGACAAGAAAGAGTGAAGGAGAGAAGAAGGAGACAAGGAGACAATAATAAGAGAAGGAGGAGAGAAGGAGACAAGAAGGAGACAAGAAATAGTGAAGGAGAGAAGAAGGAGAGAGGAAGGAGACATGAAGGAGAGGAGGAGAGAAGAAGGAGACAAGAAGGAGATGGGAAGGAGAGAAGGAGTCATCAAGAAGGAGACAAGAAAGAGTGAAAGAGAGAAGGAAACAAGATGGAAACAAGAAGGAGACAAGAAAGAGTGAAGGAGAGAAGGAGACAAGAAGGAGAGAAGGAGTGAAGAAGTAGAGAAGAAGGAGACAAGAAAGAGACTAGAAGAAGACAAGAAGGAGACGAAAGAAAAAGGGAAGTAGAGAAGGAGGAGACAGGAAGTAGACAAGAAGGAGACAAGAAAGAATGAAGGAGAGAAGAAGGAAGCAAGAAGGAGAGAAAAAGGAGAAAAGTATGAGACATTGAATCAAAGTTTGATTCCAAACACTTAGGAAGCAAGAAGGTCTCTTTCCCCAAACAAAAAGGAGGCCTACTTCTAACTTTATTGTTTTTTCTGATAAATTGAATCAAAGTTTGATTCCAAACACTTATGGAGAAATTCAAAATGTCTCTTTCCCCAAACAGTCTTTTATATGAGGCCTACTTCTACCACTTTATTGTTTTTTCTGTTATAAATCGACACAACTAATGAAGGGTGTCTGTTTGTAGAAGACTTTATCCTGGCAAACATGACGCTTCCCTGAAGCCTCTGGAACAACGACAGGAATTCAATCTCGAATTCCAAAGAAAAGGTATCAAGTGAAACAGATTTGCTTGAAACAGATTTGTGTGTATTTTATTTGACAGGCACCTTCTTTTTTATTTTTATTTTTATTTTACTAGGCAAGTCAGTTAAGAACAAATTCTTATTTTCAATGACGGCCTAGGAACAGTGGGTTAACTGCCTGTTCAAGGGCAGAACGACAGATTTTGTACCTTGTCAGCTCGGGGATTTGAACTTGCAACCACTCATTCTTGTCTCCTTCTTTTCTCCTTCTTCTCTCCTTCTTGTCTCCTTATTCTCTCCTTCTCTCCTTCACTCTTTCTTCACTCATTCTTGTCTCCTTCTTTTCTCCTTCTTCACTCCTTCTTCTAGTCCAACGCTCTAACCACTAGGCTACCCTGCCGCCCCATTGATCAACGTGTCATGGCAGAATTGGCCAGCCGGCTACATTTCATCTGTAGTCCCCATGAATTTACTGCACGGTCGGAACTAGAAGCACAAGAATTTCTCTACACTGGCATTAACATCTGCTAACCATGTGTATGTGACCAATCTAATTTGATTTGATTTGATTTAAAGGTATTGAACAGAACATTCCTGAAGCCAATGAATTTGTCTGCAAATATATGTGTGCAGCTCCTACGGCTTCCACTAGATGTCTTTAGAAATTGGTTGATGTTTTTCATTTGAGTAATGAAGAAGTAGCCCTTTCCTTTCTGAGGCTCGAACCAGGTGGACTGTTTTGTTTGGGGCGCGTGACCTGAAGCTCGCTCCACTTTCATTTGATCAGCTATTGAACACGGTATAGTCCGTCTTAAATTTTATCAATTATTTACGTTTTAAAATACCTAAAGTTGAATTAGGAAAGTTATTTGAAATGTTTGGACCAAGAGTGCAGGTCATTTATTAGATATTTTGTAGTCATGTTGGGCGAGTTGGAACCGGTGTTTTTCTGAATCAAACGCGCCAAATAAATGGACATTTTGGGGATCAAACGACGGAATTAATCGAACAAAAGGACCATTTGTGATGTTTCTGGGACCTTTTGGAGTGCCAACAGAAGAGGATCTTCAAAGGTAAGTGATTTATTTTATCGCTATTTCTGACTTTTGTGTCGCGCCTGGCGGGTTGAAATATGATTGTCATGTGTTTGTTTGATGGGGTGCTGTCCTCAGATAATCGTATGGGTTTGCTTTCGCCGTAAAGCCTTTTTGAAATCTGATTAACAAGAAGTCAAGCTTTATTTTTTTTATGTATTACACTTGTGATTGTATGAAAGTTAAATATTTCTAATAATTTAATTTGGATTCTGCCATTTCACCGGATGTTGCCGCTAACGGGATTTGATCCATAAGAAGTTTAACAGTCTGATGGCCTTGAGATGTTTTTCAGTCTCTCGGTCCCTGCTTTGATGCACCTGTACTGACCTCGCCATCTGGAAGATAGCGGGGTGAACAGGCAGTGGCTCGGGTGGTTGTTGTCCTTGATGATCTTTTTGGCCTTCCTGTGACATCGGGTGGTGTAGGTGTCCTGGAGGGCAGGTAGTTTGCCCCCGGTGATGCGTTGTGCAGACCTCACTACCCTCTGGATAGCCTTACGGTTGTGGGCGGAGCAGTTGCCGTACCAGGCGGTGATACAGCCCGACAGAATGCTCTCGATTGTGCATCTGTAGAAGTTTGTGAGTGTTTTTGGTTGACAAGCCGAATTTCTTCAGCCTCCTGAGGTTGAAGAGGCGCTGCACCGCCTTCCTCACCACGCTGTCTGTGTGGTTGGACCATTTCAGTTTGTCTGTGATGTGGACACCGAGGAATTTAAAACTTGCTACCCTCTCCTCTACTGTCCCGTCAATGTGGAGGGGTGCTCCCTCCCTCTGCTTTTTCCTGAAGGCCACGATCATCTCCTTTGTTTTGTTGACGTTGAGTGTAATACCCATGATTCATTATTGTATGGTATCTGTCTTGTCTTGTTTGATTTTCTAACTGAAGTCCACGATCATCTCCATTGTTTTGTTGACGTTGAGTGTAATACCCATGATTCATTACTGTATGGTATCTGTCTTGTCTTGTTTGATATTCTAACTGGTATTTGATTAGAACTGTGAAGGGGGTTTATACTTCAAATGTTTGTGTCTTTCAGATTTTGTTTTCTGAAAGACACTCTCAGTGGCCAGTTTATTAGGTACACCCATCTGGTACCGGGTCGGACCCTCCTGTAGCCATGAAGGGTCAGCACCTGGTCAGCAGCAGCAAAAATTACACCCATTGAGCTGCAATAATCACGTTGTGAAGAGTAAATAATCCTTCTAAAGCGTTCAATGTGACGATTCAGAGAGAGCACAGGGCCAGAAATGATGGGTCTTTTATTAGTGTCTAGCAGAGAGTCAATCAGCTCTTTAAAAATCAAGTTTCAACTGTTCAGAGCTGCCCTTCATAATGTCATTAAAACCCACATGGACTACAATAGAATCGATGTCCATGTCATGGTGTAGTACATTCGGGAGCAGCTTGGTAATGTAATTTACTCGAGCTCTGGGAAAGGACATTGTTTTTGCACCAGGAATGGTCACATTTCTTACCATGGAGCTGCCCAAAATCACGGCTGGCAAGAAGGAAGTGGAAATCAGCCTACTCCCATGCTTCACAGGATTCGGGGAACCCTTTATGGATGGGCGAGAGTCAGGATAACTTGAGCCCATTGTTCCCGGCGCCTGACACAGGCCTCTGACAGATGGAGAAGCTCTACTCGATCCATAGCAGGGACGAAAGGTAGCCGACGTCGACTTCGAAATCGTAGTTGTAGGCACTGCGGCCGCGGACACAGGCTCCCCCAGAGACAAAGGAATATCAGGCTCCAGGATGGCTAAACTCTTTGTTGTTTGTATCCGGGCCTCTCGTTGGGAGTGTAGACTGCTTTATGGGAGGCCGCATTCTTCGGCTTCCACGGCTCGTGACATGCGACTATCATTGATTACCTTGCCTCTCTCGCTGTGCTCCTTCGACTCCACTATCAGATGGGGGAGCTCAAGGCGACACCGGTCAGTCTGATATATCAATGGGGGAGCTCAAGGCGACACCGGTCAGTCTGATATATCAATGGGGGAGCTCAAGGCGACACCGGTCAGTCTGATATATCAACAAACGATAAGCCAGAGATGCATCCAACAAGCTCAAAAGCCATCTAGCCAACGGCATAGAAAATGTAAACATTCAACTCTGCGTCTTCCCCAGTTTCTTACGTAGGCCCGGCGACCTGCGTAATCAAGGAATCCTATAATCCTCGGCATGCAAACTATTACCTCATAGGATCTCTGAGTGATCCAGTTTGTCCCGAAACAAAGCAAAGTAAACTCCTACAGCGCTGGAACCATTCATTTAACTCTCCAGATGAAGAGGGCTCCATTGCTAAACTCATCTGTGACTAACTACGTTAGCTTAATGGCTAGCAGCTTAGCATCTCTGTCAAGCAGGCTTCACCTTGTCTGTTAATAGGGATTGCGGGACAAGAAATTTCGGTATTCGTATTTAATGAATAGTGGTTTTGTTTCGATCAAAAATAACAAACCAAGTGTTTTCCAGTGTACAAAGTTCAGATGTGTACTCTGATGATGTATGAATCTGGTGCCTCTTCTTCTTGTTTTTAGATGATAGGAATGAAACGAGAGTGGTGATTGGCTGCCCATTCGTGACAAGGACTGGCAAGTTGTCCTTTCCGAGCTTCCGTTCTGCACACCACTGTTGTACTGCGCCGTTATTTGCCTGTTTGTGGCCCGCCTGTTGAATTGCACAATTCTTGATATTCTCCTTCGACCGCTCTCATCAATGAGCTGTTTTCCCTCACAGGTGTCACGTTCTGACCTTTATTTCCTTTGTTTTGTCTTTATCTAGTATGGTCAGGGCGTGAGTTGGGGTGGGCAGTCTATGTTTGTGTTTCTATGTTTTTCTATTTCTGTTTGGCCTGGTATGGTTCTCAATCAGAGGCAGCTGTTTATCGTTGTCCCTGATTGAGAACCATATTTAGGTAGCGTGGGTTTCACTGTTGGTTTGTGGGTGTTTGTTTCCGTGTGTGTGTTTGTCGGTACTGTTTCGGTTTGGTCATTAAACATATTAGTTTATTGTTTTTGTATTTCACAGTGTTCAGTGCTTTTCTTATTAAAATCGTCATGAACACTTACCACGCCGCATCTTGGTCCGATCCTTACTCCTCTTCAGACGAAGGAGGAAATCTGCCGTTACAGAAACACCCACCAACAGAGGACCAAGCGGCGTGGTAATGGGCAGCAGCAACAGCGGCCGAAGACACAGGACTCATGGACTTGGGAGGAAATTCTAGACGGGAGAGAACGACAGATTTTGTACCTTGTCAGCTCGGGGATTTGAACTTGCAACCACTCATTCTTGTCCATTCTCTCCTTCTCCCAGGGGAATATCGCCGCCCCAAAGCAGAGCTGGAGGCAGCGAAGGCAGAGAGGCAACGGTATGAGGAGGCGTGGCTGGAAGCCCGAGGGGCACACAGGGAGTGTGGCGAAGCAGGTAGGAGACCTGCGCCAACTTCCTGTGCTTACCGGAGAGCGAGAGAGACCGTGCAGGCACCGTGTTATGCTGTGGAGCGCACGGTGTCCCCAGTGCGGGTGCATAGCCCGGTGCGGTACGTTCCAGCTCCTCGTATTGACCGGGCTAGAGTGGGCATCGAGCCAGGTGCCATGAAGCCGACTCTATGCATCTGGTCTCCAGTGCGTCTCCTTGGGCCAGCGTACATGGCACCAGCCTTACGCATGGTGTCCCCGGTTCGCCAGCACAGCCCAGTGCGGTCTATTCCACCTCGCCGCACTGGCAGGGCGACCGGGACCATTCTACCGGGTAAGGTTGGGCAGGCTCGGTGCTCAAGAGCTCCAGTGCGCCTGCACGGCCCGGTCTATCCAGTGCCACCTCCACGCACCAGCCCTCCGGTGGCAGCCCCCCGCACCAGGCTGTCTCTCCGTTTTCTGCCTACACGGTCTCCCGCCTCTCCAGCGCTGCCAGAGTCTCCCGTCTGTCCTGAGCTGCCAGAGTCTCCCGTCTGTCCTGAGCTGCTAGCGTCTCCCGTCTGTCCTCAGCTACTAGCGTCTCCCATCTGTCCTGAGCTGCTAGCGTCTCCTGTCTGTCTTGAGCTGCTAGAGTCTCCCATCTGTCCTGAGCTGCTAGAGTCTCCTGTCTGTTCTGAGCTGCTAGAGTCTCCCGTCTGTCCGGAGCTGCTAGAGCCGCCAGTCTGTCCTGAGCCGTCAGTCAGCCAGGAGCTGCCAGAGCCGTCAGTCAGCCAGGACCTGCCAGAGCCGCCAGCCAGCCAGGAGCTGCCAGAGCCGCCAGCCAGCCAGGAGCCAGCCAGGCCAGGAGCTGCCAGAACCGTCAGTCAGCCAGGACCTGCCAGCCAGCCAGCCAGGAGCTGCCAGAGCCGCCAGCCAGCCAGGAGCTGCCAGAGCCATCAGTCAGCCAGGATCTGCCAGAGCCGTCAGTCAGCCAGGCGATGCCAGAATCGCCCTTCACTCCGGAGCCGCCAGAGTCTCCCGCCTGTCCGGTGTGAATCTACCGCAGTGTGAATCTACCGCCGTGTGAATCTACCGCAGTGTGAATCTACCGCAGTGTGAATCTACCGCTGGCTGGTGTGAAAGACCAGACAGGCCAGGCTGATGTGAAAGACCAGACAGGCCAGGCTGGTGTGAAAGACCAGACAGCCCAGGCTGATGTGAAAGACCAGACAGGCCAGGCTGATGTGAAAGACCAGACTGGTGTGGAAGACCAGACAGCCCAGGCTGGTGTGAAAGAACAGACAGCCCAGGCTGGTGTGAAAGACCAGACAGCCCAGGCTGATGTGCACCTGTTTATTGAGGAGTGTCAATGATCACTTGTCATAGTGTTAGGTTAAACCTACACCTAATATTATGCTTACCTAGAATACCTAATTAATTACAGTTGATAATTGCTTAAAGAAAACCAGACCTGTTTTATATCTCTACAGTGGGACACGTAGACCTTGGTCTACATAGTAAGCTAATGAATTGGTTATTGGCTTGTTGGAATTATAAATTGTTATTTTGGCTGGGGAAGATTTTGTAGGCTGCTTAAAGAAATAAGTTTAAGCTAAAATAAATTAAACAAATTACATTCGTACTAGTGAAGTGGCTTACTTGAGTTTTTCCCGTATTGGTTGGGATTCCACTCCAAAATCTCCATCTGTTTTGTCCTTAAGACAAAAATTGGATTACCAGGCATGGCTACTCGTTATCAATTGGTCTGTAATGAGTTGTACTGTAGGCTAACTTTAGGGCATTGGTGTTTATTTCTAAGCTGGCTTTACGCGGAAGCAGGGATCAGGAGTTTCCGTTTGGCACACGAGGCAGTATCTCAGTGAATGAAGACTTGAGAGAAGGGAAGAGAAGCTCCTTCGGAATTGACAGGGATTCAGGCCTTTGGAATTTGGAACATTTAGAACGCTGAGAAGATGGAACAGCTAGCACCACTGAGACATCCAATGAAGATAGCTAACATTCCGTGGAGGAATAACAACCTGAGTCAGCTATACAAGGAGCCTCCTCTGTCGGAACAGGGAGAGACTGTCATCGGAGTTTACCTGTTGCTGATAGGTAGGTGGGTGTTGTATGTAGTTAGCGGACAATGCTTTAGCATTGAGTTAACTCTGTAATGAAAAGGGCTATGCAAATTAAATGTATTATTATTATTATTGTGTGGTTGAATGCTATTGAGATAGAAAGTATGTATGTACTGTACGTTTCAGATAATACACATTTTCAATATCCTAATGTAAACCATGTTGTTTACATATAGAAATCAACACTGAATGACATTATATGTTTAAACAGAATCAAAATGGTCTGTTTGTATTTGGATGTTGCAGTTCAGTTTGTATGTAGCCTACTTTGAAATTATATCAAAAAATATATATATTTTCAAGATGTTTTTTCAGATCTTATTTTGGATGCAAACGCAGGAACTATTGTTAAGTAATTGTGAAGTTTATTTAAATGTAGTCCTATGCCAATGAGATGCAGGAAATAGTGAATGAAGTGCTCCATTTTGATAGCTCAAGGACAAGAACAGTCATCTTGAATCCACCGGCCACTCATCTGGCTAATGGCTGATATAACCAAGTAGCTGTTGTACAAGTGGCAATCATACCACAGCCCAATCTTCTGAGCTACCGGTATGCCTAATGTGAACCAGGCTACTGAGTCAAGGAGTATATCTCACTGATACAGAGTGTTCAGAAAGTATTCAGACCACTTGACTTTTTCCACATTTTGTCGACATTACTGCCTTATTCTAAAATAGATTTATGTTTTATCCTCATCAAACTACACACAACACACTATAATGACAAAGTAAAAACAGTTGTTTAATTTGTTTTTGCAAATGTATAAAAAATGTATAAATAGAAATATCATATTTACATACAGTGACTTGCAAAAGTATTCATCCCCTCTGTGTTTTTTGTATTTATTTTGCATTACTGTAGTTTATTTATTTGGATTTCATGTAATGAACATACACAATAGTCCAAATTGGCTGACGTGAAATGGAAAAAATAACTTGTTTAAAAAAAAATGAAAAAATTGGATACGGATAATGTAACCAAGTGTGTGCCACTCTTTTCATTGCAGCCCCTAAATAAGACCTGGTGCAACCAATTACCTTCACATAATTAGTTAGATTGCACACAGGTCTGGCTAAAATAAATTCAAGTAGCTAGTGGACTTTATTTAAGTGTCACATAATTAGATTGCACACAGGTGGACTTTATTTAACTAAGTGTCACATGATCTCAGTATATATACACCTGTTCTGAAAGGCCACAGAGTCTGCAACACCACTCAGCAAGGGGCACCACCAAGCAAGCGGCACCATGAAGACCAATGAGCTCTTCAAACCGGTCAGGGACAAAGCTGTGGAGACGTACAGATCAGGGATGGGTTATAAAAAAATATCAGAAACTTTGAACATCTCACAGAGCACCATTAAATCCATTATTAAAACATGGAAAGAATATGGCACCACAACAAACCTGCCAAGAGAGGGCTGCCAACCAAAACTCACAGACCAGGTAAGGAGGGCATTAATCAGAGAGGCAACAAAGAGACCAAAGATAAACCTGAAGGAGCTGCAAAGCTCCACAGAGGAGATTGGAGTATGTGTCCATAGGACCACTTTAAGCCGTACACTCCACAGAGCTGGGTTTTTCGGAAGAGTGGCCAGAAAAAAAACATTGCTTAAAGATAAAAACAAGCGAACACATTTGGTGTTCACGGAAAGGCATGTGGGAGACTACCCAAACATATGGAAGAAGGTACTCTAGTCAGATGAGACTAAAATTGAGCTTTTTGGCAAAAAAAAAACATTATGTCTGGCACAAACCCAACACCTCCCATCACCCCAAGAACCCCATCCCCAAGTGAAGCATGGTGGTGGCAACATCATGCTGTGTGGATATATTTAATTGGCAGGGAAACTGGTCAGATGGATGGATGGTGCTAAATACAGGGAAATTGTTGAGGGAAACCTGTTTCAGTCTTCCAGAGATTTGAGACTGGGACAGAGGTTCACCTTCCAGCAGGACAGTGACCCTAAGCATACTGTTCAAGCAACACTTGAGCGGTTTAAGGGGAAACATTTAAATGCCCAGACCTCAATCCAATTGAGAATCTGTGGAATTACTTAATAAAGATTGCTGCACACCAGCGGAATCCATTGAACTTGAAGGAGCTGGAGCAGTTTTGCCTTGAAGAATGGGCAAAAATCCAAGTGTCTAGATGTGCCAAGCTAAAAGAGATATATCCCAAGAGACTTATGCATTTTAAGTTTGTTCACAGAGTGTATTTAACACCAAGGAATCGTTTTATGATGAAATTGGCCCCAAGTCCCAACTATTCACTGTATCCCCTAAATCAGGTAGGCACATTCCTTCACATGATGTGGGAGTGGCCCTGCAGTTAAATGCTTCTGGGACAAAGTTACAAAATTCATTTTAAAGAACATGTTATTTAACGATGATAGCTCCTTGAATATCTCAATGTCAGAGATGGTTACAGCTGGCAGGCAGCGCCACAGAAAATAACATGTTGACTCTAAGATGGCAGCCATCTCAATTTAACCAGTAGATTAGGGATGGGTGGAGTAGACATGTTGGATACAGTAACTAACTGGAAGGTATAACATTTGGATGGGTGGGGTTAGGGGAGACATGAATGGTGCTAGTTAAGGAACAATTGAGGTCTGGATTTAAAATGTTATTGGGGTTTAGGGAGGTTGGGATGGATGGGTTAAGGATAAGCCCAACACATGTTGGAGATAAACAATCTATAAAAAGGGAGGTTGGGGCTGACATTTTGGATGGGTGGGGTTGGAGGGGATGGGTGGGTTGGGGCTGGGGAGACATGTTGGCTGGGTGGTGTTAGACATGTTGTTGATGGTGGGGTTAGTGGATGGGTGGGGTTAGGGAGGTTGGGTTGGGCTGGATGGAGACATGTTGGATGGGTGGTGTTAGGGAGGTTGGGGCTGGAGACATGGAGGGTGGGGTTACATGTTGGATGGGTGGTTGAATGGTTAGGGGAGACATGGATGGGTGGAGTTGAATGGGGGAGGTTGGGTTGGGCTGGGGTTTGGGGAGACTGTTGATGGGAGACATGTTGGATGGGTGGGGTTCAAGGAACAATTGAGGGAGACATGTTGGATGGGTGGGGTTAAAAAGACATGTTGGATGGGTGGGGTTAGGGGAGGTTGGGGCTGGAGGGAGACATGTTGGATGGGTGGGGTTAGGGGAGGTTGGGGCTGGAGAGACATGTTGGATGGGTGGGGTTAGGGAGACATGTTGGATGGGTGGGGTTAGGGGAGGTTGGGGCTGGATGGAGACATGTTGGATGGGTGGGGTTAGGGGAGACATGTTGGGATGGGTGGGGTTATGGGAGGTTGGGGCTGGATGGAGACATGTTGGATGGGTGGGGTTAGTGGAGACATGTTGGATGGGTGGGGTTAGGGAGGTTGGGGCTGGAGGGAGACATGTTGGATGGGTGGGGTTAGGGAGGTTGGGGCTGGATGGAGACATGTTGGATGGGTGGGGTTTAGGGGAGACATGTTGGATGGGTGGGGTTAGGGAGGTTGGGGCTGGATGGAGATATGTTGGATGGGTGGGGTTAGGGAGACATGTTGGATGGGCTGGAGGGGAGACATGTTGGATGGGTGGGGTTAGGGAGGTTGGGGCTGGAGGGAGACATGTTGGATGGGTGGGGTTAGTGGAGGTTGGGTTGGAGCATGGATGGGTGGAGGGAGACATGTTGGATGGGTGGGGTTAGGGAATGGGGATGGGTGTTAGGGAGGTTGGGGCTGGATGGAGACATGTTGGATGGGTGGGGTTAGGGAGGTTGGGGCTGGAGGAGATATGTTGGATGGGTGGGGTTATGTTGGATGGGTGGTGTTAGGGAGGTTGGGGCTGGAGGGAGACATGTTGGATGGGTGGGGGGGAGGTTTAGTGGATGGGTGGGGTTAGGGGTGGGGTTAGGGAGGTTGGGCTGGGCTGGAGGGAGACGTGTTGGATGGGTGGGGTTAGGGAATGGGTGGGGTTAGGGAGGTTGGGGCTGGATGGAGTTGGACATGTTGAATGATGGGTGGGGTTAGGGGAGACATGTTGAATGGGTGGGGTTATGGGAGACATGTTGAATGGGTGGGGTTAGGGAGACATGTTGAATGGGTGGGGTTAGGGAGACATGTTGAATGGGTGGGGTTAGGGGAGACATGTTGGATGGGTGGGGTTTGGGGAGACATGTTGGATGGGTGGGGTTAGGGGAGACATAACTAACTGTTGAAGAATGGGTGGGGAACAATTGAGGTCTGGAAAAATATTATTGTCTCTGTACATGTTGAATGGGTGGGGTTAGGGGAGGTTGGGGCTGGATGGAGACATGTTGAATGGGTGGGGTTAGGGAGGTTGGGGCTGGATGGAGACATGTTGGATGGGTGGGGTTAGGGATGGGTGGGGGGGAGGTTGGGGCTGGATGGGAGACATGTTGGATGGGTGGGGTTAGGGAGGTTGGGGCTGGATGGAGACATGTTGGATGGGTGGGGTTAGGGATGGGTTGGGTTGGGCTGGGCTGGAGGGAGACATGTGTTTGATGGGTGGGGGGTTAGGGAATGGGTGGGGTTAGGGGAGGTTGGGGCTGGATGGAGACATGTTGGATGGGTGGGGTTAGGGAGGTTGGGGCTGGACATGTTGGATGGGTGGGGTTAGGGGAGACATGTTGGGGGTGGGTGGGAGTTTGGGGAGACATGTTGGATGGGTGGGGTTAGGGAGGTTGGGGCTGGATGGAGACATGTTGGATGGGTGGGGTTAGGGAGAGACATGTTGGATGGGTTAGGGAGGTTAGGGGAGACATGTTGGAATGGGTGGGGTTAGGGAGGTTGGGGCTGGAGGACATGTTGGATGGGTGGGGTTGGGGCTGGAGGGGAGACATGTTGGATGGGTGGGGTTAGGGAGACATGTTGGATGGGTGGGGTTAGGGAGGTTGGGGTTAGGGGAGACATGTTGGATGGGTGGGGTTAGGGGAGACATGTTGGATGGGTGGGGTTTGGGAGAGACATGTTGGATGTTGGATGGGTGGGGTTAGGGGAGGTTGGGGCTGGAGACATGTTGGATGGGTGGGGTTAGGGAGACAGTGGAAGATATAACATTATGAGAGAATTGGATAGGGAACAATTGAGGTCTGTATTATTGGGGAGACATGTTAAACAATCTATAAAAACAGACATTTTGGATGGGTGGGGTTAGGGAGACATGTTGGATGGGTGGGGTTTGGGGAGACATGTTGGATGGGTGGAGTTAGGGAGGTTGGGGCTGGAGGGAGACATGTTGGATGGGTGGGGTTAGGGAGGTTGGGGCTGGATGGAGACATGTTGGATGGGTGGGGTTAGGGGAGACATGTTGAATGGGTGGGGTTAGGGAGACATGTTGGATGGGTGGGGTTAGGGAGGTTGGGGCTGGATGGAGACATGTTGGATGGGTGGGGTTAGGGGAGACATGTTGGATGGGTGGAGTTAGGGAGACATGTTGGATGGGTGGGGTTAGGGAGACATGTTGGATGGGTGGGGGTTAGGGGGGCTGGGCTGGATGGAGATATGTTGGATGGGTGGGGTTAGGGGAGACATGTTGGATGGGTGGGGTTAGGGGAGACATGTTGGATGGGTGGGGTTAGGGAGGTTGGGGCTGGAGGGAGACATGTTGGATGGGTGGGGTTAGGGAGGTTGGGGCTGGATGGAGACATGTTGGATGGGTGGGGTTAGGGAGACATGTTGGATGGGTGGGGTTAGGGAGGTTGGGGCTGGATGGAGATATGTTGGATGGGTGGGGTTAGGGAGACATGTTGGGGCATGTTGATGGAGGTTACATGTTGGATGGGTGGGGTTAGGGAGGTTGGGGCTGGAGGGAGACATGTTGGATGGGTGGGGTTAGTGGAGGTTGGGTTGGGGTGGGCTGGATGGAGACATGTTGGATGGGTGGGGTTAGGGGGGCTGGAGGGAGACATGTTGGATGGGTGGGGTTAGTGGAGGTTGGGGCTGGATGGAGATATGTTGGGAATGGGTGGGGTTAGGGAGGTTGGGGCTGGATGGAGACATGTTGGATGGGTGGGGTTAGGGAGGTTGGGGCTGGAGGGAGACATGTTGGATGGGTGGGGTTAGTGGAAGGTTGGGTTGGGCTGGGCTGGAGGGAGAGACGTGTTGGATGGGTGGGGTTAGGGAATGGGTGGGGTTAGGGAGGTTGGGGCTGGATGGAGACATGTTGGATGGGTGGGGTTAGGGGAGGTTGGGGCTGGAGGGAGACATGTTGGATGGGTGGTGTTAGGGGAGGTTGGGGCTGGAGGGAGACATGTTGGATGGGTGGGGTTAGGGGAGTGGATGGGTGGGGTTAGGGAGGTTGGACTGGGCTGGAGGGGGAGACATGTTGGATGGGTGGGGTTAGGGAATGGGTGGGGGGTTAGGGACATGTTGGAGGTTGGGGCTGGATGGAGACATGTTGGATGGGTGGGGTTAGGGGAGACATGTTGAATGGGTGTTGGGGGTATTAGGGAGACATGTTGAATGGGTGGGGTTAGGGGAGACATGTTGAATGGGTGGGGTTATGGGAGACATGTTGAATTGGGGCTGGGGTTAGGGGAGACATGTTGAATGGGTGGGGTTAGGGAGACATGTTGGATGGGTGGGGTTTGGGAGACATGTTGGATGGGTGGGGTTAGGGGAGACATGTTGGATGGGTGGGGTTAGGGGAGACATGTTGGATGGGTGGGGTTAAGGGATACATGTTGGATGGGTGGGGTTAGGGGAGACATGTTGGATGGGTGGGGTTAGGGGAGACATGTTGGAATGGGTGGGGTTAGGGAGACATGTTGAATGGGTGGGGTTAGGGAGGTTGGGGCTGGATGGAGACATGTTGGATGGGTGGGGTTAGGGGTTTGGGGGGAGGGAGACATTTGGGGCTGGGGTTAGGGAGGTGGAGACATGTTGGATGGGTGGGGTTAGGGCTGAGGTTTGGGGCTGGAGGGAGACATGTTGGATGGGTGGGGTTAGGGAGGTTGGGGCTGGATGGAGACATGTTGGATGGGTGGGGTTAGGGAGGTTGGGGCTGGATGGAGACATGTTGGATGGGTGGGGTTAGTGGAGGTTGGGGCTGGAGGGAGACATGTTTGATGGGTGGGGGGTTAGGGAATGGATGGGTGGGGTTAGGGGGTGGGGTTAGGGAGGTTGGGGCTGGATGGAGACATGTTGGATGGGTGGGGTTAGGGAGGTTGGGGCTGGAGACATGTTGGATGGGTGGGGTTAGGGAGACATGTTGGGGTGGGTGGGGTTTTGGGGCTGGATGGAGACATGTTGGATGGGTGGGGTTAGGGAGACATGTTGAATGGGTGGGGTTAGGGAGACATGTTGGATGGGTGGGGTTAGGGAGACATGTTGGATGGGTGGGGTTAGGGGAGGTTGGGGTTAGGGGAGACATGTTGGATGGGTGGGGTTAGGGAAGATATAACATTATGTTGGTGCTATCAAGGGAGGTCTGGGTCTTTGGGGAGACACATGTTGACATTTTGGATGGGTGGGGTTGGGTGGGTGGAGTTAGGGAGGTTGGGGCTGGATGGAGACATGTTGGATGGGTGGAGTTAGGGAGGTTAGGGGCTGGAGAGACATGTTGGATGGGTGGGGTTAGTGGATGGGTGGAGTTAGGGAGGTTGGGGCTGGATGGAGACATGTTGGATGGGTGGGGTTAGGGGACATGTTGGATGGGTGGGGTTACATGTTGGATGGGTGGGGTTAGGGATGGAGACATGTTGGATGGGTGGGTGGGGGTTGGGGCAGACATGTTGGATGGGTGGGGTGGGTAGGGGAGGTTGGGGGTAGGGGAGGAGACATTGGGGCTGGATGGAGACATGTTGGATGGGTGGGGTTAGGGAGACATGTTGATGGGTGGGGTTAGGGGAGACATGTTGGATGGGTGGGGTTAGGGAGGTTGGGGCTGGATGGAGACATGTTGGATGGGTGGGGTTAGGGAGACATGTTGGATGGGTGGGGTTAGGGTGGGGTTAGACATGTTGGATGGGTGGGGTTAGGGGAGACATGTTGGATGGGTGGGGTTAGGGGAGGTTGGGGCTGGATGGAGACATGTTGGATGGGTGGTGTTACATGTTGGATGGGTGGGGTTAGGGGTTTGTGGCTGGAGACATGTTGGATGGGTGTTAGGGAGGTTGGGGCTGGAGGAGACATGTTGGATGGGTGGGGTTAGGGAGGTTGGGGCTGGATGGAGACATGTTGGATGGGTGGGGTTAGGGAGGTTGGGTTGGGCTGGGCTGGAGGGAGACGTGTTGGATGGGTGGGGTGGATGGGTGGGGTTAGGGAGGTTGGGGCTGGATGGAGACATGTTGGATGGGTGGTGTTAGGGAGGTTGGGGCTGGAGGAGACATGTTGGATGGGTGGGGTTAGTGGAGGGTGTTGGGAGGTTGGGTGGGGTTGGGCTGGAGGGAGACATGTTGGATGGGTGGGGTTAGGGAATGGGTGGGGGTAGGGAGGTTGGGGCTGGATGGAGACATGTTGGATGGGTGTGGGGTTAGGGAGACATGTTGAATGGGTGGGGTTAGGGGAGACATGTTGGATGGGTGGGGTTAGGGAGACATGTTGAATGGGTGGGGTTAGGGAGACATGGATGGAGACATGATGGGTGGGGTTAGGGGAGACATGTTGGATGGGTGGGGTTAGGGGAGACATGTTGGATGGGTGGGGTTAGGGGAGACATGTTGGATGGGTGGGGTTAGGGGAGACATGTTGAATGGGTGGGGTTAGGGAGACATGTTGGATGGGTGGGGTTAGGGGAGACATGTTGGATGGGTGGGGTTAGGGGAGACATGTTGGATGGGTGGGGTTAGGGGAGACATGTTGGATGGGTGGGGTTAGGGGAGACATGTTGGACATGTTGGATGGGTGGGGTTAGTTAGGGTGAGGTTGGGGCTGGATGGAGACATGTTGGATGGGTGGGGTTAGGGGAGACATGTTGGATGGGTGGGGTTAGGGGAGACATGTTGGATGGGGGGTTAGGGAGACATGTTGGATGGGTGGGGTTAGGGAGACATGTTGGATGGGTGGGGTTAGGGAGGTTGGGGTTATGGGAGACATGTTGGATGGGTGGGGTTTGGGGAGACATGTTGGATGGGTGGGGTTAGGGAGGTTGGGGCTGGATGGAGACATGTTGGATGGGTGGGGTTAGGGGAGACATGTTGGATGGGTGGGGTTAGGGAGACATGTTGATGGGTGGGGTTAGGGAGACATGTTGGATGGGTGGGGTTAGGGGAGGTTGGGGCTGGATGGAGACATGTTGGATGGGTGGGAGGTTGGGGCTGGAGAGACATGTTGGATGGGTGGTGTTAGGGAGACATGTTGGATGGGTGGGGTTAGGGAGTTGTTGGATGGAGATGTTGGGGGTGGGGTTAGGGGAGGTTGGGGCTGGATGGAGACATGTTGGATGGGTGGGGTTAGGGAGGTTGGGGCTGGAGGGAGACATGTTGGATGGGTGGGGTTAGTGGAGGGTTGGGGGCTGGAGGGAGACATGTTGGAATGGGTGGGGTTAGGGAGGTTGGGGCTGGATGGAGACATGTTGGATGGGTGGGGTTAGGGAGGTTGGGGCTGGAGGGAGACATGTTGGATGGGTGGGGTTAGGGATGGGTGGGGTTAGGGAGGTTGGGGGCTGGATGGGGAGACATGTTGGATGGGTGGGGTTAGGGAGGTTGGGGCTGGAGACATGTTGGATGGGTGGGGTTAGGGGAGACATGTTGAATGGGTGGGGTTATGGGGAGACATGTTGAATGGGTGGGGTTAGGGAGACATGTTGAATGGGTGGGGTTAGGGAGACATGTTGGATGGGTGGGGTTAGGGGAGACATGTTGATGGGTGGGGTTAGGGGAGACATGTTGGGGCTGGATGGGAGACATGTTGGATGGGTGGGGTTAGGGAGACATGTTGGATGGGTGGGGTTAGGGGAGACATGTTGGATGGGTGGGGTTAGGGGAGACATGTTGGATGGGTGGGGTTAGGGAGACATGTTGGATGGGTGGATGGGGAGACATGTTGGATGGGTGGGGTTAGGGAGACATGTTGGATGGGTGGGGTGTTGGGGGTGGGGTTAGGTGTTGGATGGGTGGGGTTAAGGAGACATGTTGGATGGGTGGGGTTAGGGAGACATGTTGAATGGGTGGGGTTTGAATGGGGAGACATGTTGAATGGGTGGGGTGTTGTTGAATGGGTGGGGTTAGGGGAGACATGTTGAATGGGTGGGGTTAGGGGAGACATGTTGATGGGTGGGGTTTGGGGAGACATGTTGAATGGGTGGAGTTAGGGAGACATGTTGGATGGGTGGGGTTAGGGGAGACATGTTGGATGGGTGGGGTTAGGGGAGACATGTTGAATGGGTGGGGTTAGGGAGACATGTTGGATGGGTGGGGTTAGGGGAGACATGTTGGATGGGTGGGGTTAGGGGAGACATGTTGAATGGGTGGAGGCTTGCTTCTGTTATATTTTTGTCTCTCTTTACATTCTCAATGTGTTGTTATGTTTTGTCGTCTCTGTGATGTGAGCGAACTATTAAATTATATTAATTTGTGCATTCTGCATGTCGTCCCCCCATCAAGAAAAATAAAAAAACAAACGTATACAAATTTGGTCAAAAATAAAGGGGATTGTCTCTCACCTAAGTCAACTGGTCAAGGACCTTTGTAGCCCTCTCTCCACCTCTCTAGGGGACGTGTAACCCCACGGCTGTGTGGCTCATGATCGGGTATGAGTGGAATGCTTTGGACTGTTGACCATTGATCCCGTAACACCTTAAATGCCATGCCGGGAGGAGCAAGACCTCTTAATCTGTAAATAGAGACTTAAAATAACAGGTGTTATTGGAAGCCATGCTGAGAAAAAAAGATTTTTGAAGTTGCTACTGAGATAATTATTCAAATTAGTTTTATGTGCACCAGAGCTTTTCCCCTGAAAACAATTATCAGATTTTTTTTTTTTTTAATTGCTTAAGTAGTCCTATATCTGAATTTCTATCCTGTTGGTGAAATGTTTCAGTGAATTTGTGTGTCTCATCTCTTCTCCAGGTTGGCTGTCGTTGTTAGGCAACAGTCTCGTGGTATTGGTGCTGTACAGACAGAGGGCCTCCCTGCTGCCTACAGACTTCCTCACGTTGAACCTGGCTATCTCGGACGCTAGCATCTCCATGTTCGGTACTCCAGAGGGATTTTGGACATCTTTAACCTCTTCAGAGATGACGGCTTTGGATCACCTGGATCTGGACCTGCCAGGTTAAGAGATAAATATTGGTTGATTGGTTGCTTGGTTGAATAGTTGGTTGGTTGTTGCTATTCGGGATCTTTGGGACGTCCCTATCCTAAATGTACGGAAGAGTATTAGGGCCAAGTGAAGAGAAACATCAAACTGCTGGTGGTCGGTGGTACTTGCATTATTATTGTTGTTTGCATGATAGTATTTTTTTTTTTTAAAGCGACAATATTTCCAGAATAAAGTGGCAATAACTAGAAAATAAAGTTGAAATTAAATCGTGTGAAAAAGTGTGAATTTTTCTAGAATAAAGTGCCGATATTTCTAGAATGAACTCGAAATGTAATATTGAGAATAAAGTCTCAGTTATGTTTTAAGATTTCAGCAAGGGGATTTGGTTAAGCATGGTTTCCTGTTGCTGTGAAACGCCTCAGTTAGATGACCTGGTGAAAACTGTACTTTAGAATTGGCTTTAGGTAAGAGTGTGTGTGTGTGTGTGTGTGTGTGTGTGTGTGTGTGTGTGCAGGTAAGAAGGAAATCCTTTCTCTTTTACATCATTTATTTTATCTTTATTTAACTAGTCGAGCCAGTTAAGAACAAATTCTTATTTTCAATGACGGCCAACCAGGGAACAGTGGGTTAACTGCCTGTTGACACACACACACACACACACACACACACACACACACACACACACACACACACACACACACACACACACACACACACACACACACACACACAGAGAGAGAGAGAGAGTTTCCCCCTGGCAATTTCAGACTGTAGGAATAAACTCTTCTAAAGACCATGGAGCATTCTTGCCACTGTCACTGAATGCTGCGTAGCCTAGGCAACAACCTTTCAGAAAGGTAACTATTAACGACTGTATCCGTGGTGATTTACTAACAGTAGTATTTGCCCCTTATTAAGGCAGCTATCCTTCTAACGACTATAGGCTTGTCGGCTACGACAGCACACCCAATAAAACTAATTATTTTGGGATCCTTGAGCCCGGGGGCTATGCGTGTGCATGTCCCATGTCAAATTCACTACAACGCCTCTATTTTACAGCCCGTTATAAACCCGCGAGCAGCTCACTAGATTGAGTACCCTAACTTGTAGGCTAATGGTACGTTTTAGTGGGCAAGTGAAAGTCAATTATAGGGCTATTCAACGGCTGAGGGCGCAGTGTCTGTAGGAGAAGGTGAAACTCACTGCAGCTCCAGTGCTTAGAGGCGTCACTACAGACTCTGGTTCGATTCCAGGCTGTATCACAACCGGCCGTGATTGGGAGCCCCACAGGGCGGCGCACAATTGGCCCAGCGTCGTCCGGGTTTGGGTTTGGCCGGGGGTAGTCCGTCATTGTAAATAAGAATTTGTTCTTACCTGACTTGCCTAGTTAAATACAAAATTGTGTAAACAAAGCTAATCTGAGGCACTGTTTGAATATATGCTCATTTAGGCTACCACTGGTCCCCTTTACAGAGGCCGTTAGGTTATAATAATGGAACCTAAAATTACTGTCTTAGAGGGGGCTTTAACCAAACCCCAGGCCCCCCTGCTCAGTGGCAAGGTCCATGACAGGGGGGCAACCCGACAGGACACGCAATCATTTCCCACGCTATCCGTGACCTACAGTCACAAGATAATAAGCACAGGCCTATAAGTTTAGCGTATACTAAACACCATGCCGTTACACACAACTTTGTAAGTTTACATTTTGTTTTGACCTATAGGCTGCTGGCTTAGCTGTTACTCTCTCATTTACTATGCCCTATAGGCTGCTGGCTTAGCTGTTACTCTCTCATTTACTATGACCTATAGGCTGCTGGCTTAGCTGTTACCCTCTCATTTACTATGACCTATAGGCTGCTGGCTTAGCTGTTACCCTCTCATTTACTATGACCTATAGGCTGCTGGCTTAGCTGTTACCCTCTCATTTACTATGACCTGGCTTAGCTGTTACTCTCTCATTTACTATGACCTATAGGCTGCTGGCTTAGCTGTTACCCTCTCATTTACTATGACCTATAGGCTGCTGGCTTAGCTGTTACTCTCTCATTTACTATGCCCTATAGGCTGCTGGCTTAGCTGTTACTCTCTCATTTACTATGACCTATAGGCTGCTGGCTGGGCTGTTACTCTCTCATTTACTATGCCCTATAGGCTGCTGGCTTAGCTGTTACCCTCTCATTTACTATGACCTATAGGCTGCTGGCTTAGCTGTTACTCTCTCATTTACTATGACCTGGCTTAGCTGTTACCCTCTCATTTACTATGACCTATAGGCTGCTGGCTTAGCTGTTACCCTCTCATTTACTATGACCTATAGGCTGCTGGCTTAGCTGTTACTCTCTCATTTACTATGACCTGGCTTAGCTGTTACCCTCTCATTTACTATGACCTATAGGCTGCTGGCTTAGCTGTTACTCTCTCATTTACTATGACCTATAGGCTGCTGGCTTAGCTGTTACTCTCTCATTTACTATGACCTATAGGCTGCTGGCTTAGCTGTTACCCTCTCATTTACTATGACCTATAGGCTGCTGGCTTAGCTGTTACTCTCTCATTTACTATGACCTATAGGCTGCTGGCTTAGCTGTTACTCTCTCATTTACTATGACCTATAGGCTGCTGGCTTAGCTGTTACTCTCTCATTTACTATGACCTGGCTTAGCTGTTACCCTCTCATTTACTATGACCTGGCTTAGCTTAGCTGTTACTATGACCTATAGGCTGCTCATTTACTATGACCTATAGGCTGCTGGCTTACTCTCTCATTTACTATGACCTATAGGCTGCTGGCTTACTGTTACTCTCATTTACTATGACCTATAGGCTGCTGGCTTAGCTGTTAGCTGTTACTATGCCCTCTCATTTACTATGACCTATAGGCTGCTGGCTTAGCTGTTACTCTCTCATTTACTATGACCTATAGGCTGCTGGCTTAGCTGTTACTCTCTCATTTACTATGACCTATAGGCTGGCTTAGCTGTTACTCTCTCATTTACTATGACCTATAGGCTGCTGGGCTCTCTTTACTATGACCTGGCTTACTGCTTACCTCTCATTTACTATGACCTATGGCTGCTGGCTTAGCTGTTACTCTCTCATTTACTATGACCTATAGGCTGCTGGCTTAGCTGTTACCCTCTCATTTACTATGCCCTCTCATTTACTAGGCTGCTGGCTTAGCTGTTACCCTCTCATTTACTATGACCTATAGGCTGCTGGCTTAGCTGTTACCCTCTCATTTACTATGACCTATAGGCTGCTGGCTTAGCTGTTACCCTCTCATTTACTATGCTTAGCCTTTACTATGACCTATAGGCTGCTGGCTTAGCTGTTACTCTCTCATTTACTATGACCTATAGGCTGCTGGCTTAGCTGTTACTCTCTCATTTACTATGACCTATAGGCTGCTGGCTTAGCTGTTACTCTCTCATTTACTATGACCTATAGGCTGCTGGCTTAGCTGTTACTCTCTCATTTACTATGACCTGGCTTAGCTGTTACTCTCTCATTTACTATGACCTATAGGCTGCTGGCTTAGCTGTTACTCTCTCATTTACTATGACCTGGCTTAGCTGTTACTCTCTCATTTACTATGCCCTATAGGCTGCTGGCTTAGCTGTTACTCTCTCATTTACTATGACCTATAGGCTGCTGGCTTAGCTGTTACTCTCTCATTTACTATGACCTATAGGCTGCTGGCTTAGCTGTTACTCTCTCATTTACTATGACCTATAGGCTGCTGGCTTAGCTGTTACTCTCTCATTTACTATGACCTATAGGCTGCTGGCTTAGCTGTTACCCTCTCATTTACTATGACCTATAGGCTGCTGGCTTAGCTGTTACCCTCTCATTTACTATGCACCGTGCAGGACATTGACGATAACATTTTTGCGAAATTCAAAGGGCGCCATGTCTGCACGCAACCTCATGTCTCTTCACATTCTGACAACGCACCGTTGCTGTTATAATGGTATTGCTTTGGGGATACCGTGTGTGTGTGTGTGTGTGGTGTGTGTGTGTGTGTGTGTGTGTGTGTGTGTGTGTGTGTGTGTGTGTGTGTAGGTATTAGCCCCCCCCGACCCACCTGCCTCTATACCTATGTACTGAACCACATGGGTGTGTCTGAATTAGCCAAATCCCCTAATTTGATGGGGTGTCGACATACTTTTGTATATGTAGAGTATTCTCTCAAAATGTGAGAAACATGGTGGAGGGACATGGATCATTTAAGAGGGACTTTGCACTATACACCACTTTAAAACGCATTCATTTCAATGGAACTCAATATTCATGTTTGGACATTACAAAATGACCATAAATTGTAAAACATGTACCTCAGTCCTCATTTGAACTATGTTTACCTATAAAATCCAATAAAGCAGACCTAAAATAATGAAAGTCATATTGTTGAGATTAGTAACAATGCGATGTCTTTTCAAATTTGATCTCATGCTCTTCGGATTGTATAAGGCGCCAAAGTACCTTTCAACGATAAATGATTTATTCTATATTGGTCAAGATACTCATGATGGTTTTAGACCCATGATTGAGGGGGGCTTGGAGTCTAGAGTATAGAACCTGTGCTATTTTAGATTCCTCTTTCCAGAAGAGTCCAAATTAGTCCTAGGCTGAGCTAGACTAGGGCTCACATGGAAAGAGCCAGAGTGAAGGGAGGCCCTTTCCTAATGTCTTGGACCAATCCAGAGTGAAGAGAGGATCTTTCCTAATGTCTTGGACCAATCCAGAGTGAAGAGAGGATCTTTCCTAATGTCTTGGACCAATCCAGAGTGAAGAGAGGATCTTTCCTAATGTCTTGGACCAATCCAGAGTGAAGGGAGGCCCTTTCCTAATATCTTGGACCAATCCAGAGTGAAGAGAGGATCCATTTCCTAATGTCTTGGACCAATCCAGAGTGAAGGAGGTCCATTTCCTAATGTCTTGGACCAATCCAGAGTGAAGGAGGTCCATTTCCTAATGTCTTGGACCAATCCAGAGTGAAGGAGGTCCATTTCCTAATGTCTTGGACCAATCCAGAGTGAAGGAGGTCCATTTCCTAATGTCTTGGACCAATCCAGAGTGAAGGAGGTCCATTTCCTAATGTCTTGGACCAATCCAGAGTGAAGGAGGTCCATTTCCCAATGTCTTGGACCAATCCAGAGTGAAGGGAGGCCCTTTCCTAATGTCTTGGACCAATCCAGAGTGAAGGAGGTCCATTTCCTAATGTCTTGGACCAATCCAGAGTGAAGGAGGTCCATTTCCCAATGTCTTGGACCAATCCAGAGTGAAGGGAGGCCCTTTCCTAATGTCTTGGACCAATCCAGAATCCAGAGTGAAGGAGGTCCATTTCCTAATGTCTTGGACCAATCCAGAGTGAAGGGAGGCCCTTTCCTAATGTCTTGGACCAATCCAGAGTGAAGAGAGGATCTTTCCTAATGTCTTGGACCAATCCAGAGTGAAGAGAGGATCTTTCCTAATGTCTTGGACCAATCCAGAGTGAAGAGGGTCAATATTCTAATGTCTTGGACCAATCCAGAGTGAAGGGGGTCAATATTCTAATGTCTTGGACCAATCCAGAGTGAAGGGGGTCAATATTCTAATGTCTTGGATCAATCTAGATGAATGCAGTGAAGGAGTGGTAAGTGGAAACAGAGTGAGAAGGGGGATTAAGACTAGGACTAGTATTCATGTGGGTAGGAGGTTAATCTGTAATCAGATTATGGCTGTGGACCGTGGAGCCAGGGTTCCTGTACCATCTGTCAACAACCACATACCCATTGGAATCTGGAAGCCTGGTCCCAGATCTGTTTGTTTTGTCAACAACCGGTGGTTGTTGCAACAGCACAAACAGATCTGAGACCAGTTAGGAATTTGGGGATTCCATCTGAAAAACCATTAGGCAATATAATATGTTGAGGCAAGTACAGACAATGTTGGTGTCGTGTCTGTAGAGTGAACAAAACTGGAATTACAGGATTCCTTTACCTCAGATCAGTGTTGGAAAATAACTGCTGTGAATCCATGAGAAAGAAAGCCTTCAAAATACTAATTTGTGTCTTCAGTATGAAATACAGATCTGCCTGGTCCCAGATCTGTTGGTGACCACGCCCGTTAGAGTTGTCAAGAGAGCACAAATAGATCTGGGACCAGGCTATTTTCAAATACGTCTCTCAGCCTGAAATAACGAACGCAAAGCAAACTTAATATCTCAACCTTTTGATGCAACGTTAACTATTTGATTTCCTACTGCATCGGTATAGCCGGAGCCAAATCTGCTTGAAATATAAAACTATAAAACCCTGAGAGTTTTAACTGGCGACTGAAATAAACGTCATACTTGGTTGGTACTTTAGGAATTTCTGACTGCTTATTTACCTTCGTGAAGGTTAGCCCGTGGTCAAGGCCTGATATCCTGCTAGCTACTCTGTGAGAGGACCCTCTGTGGATTTAGGACCTACAACAACATTGGTGTAACAATAACTGCCCCAGTGCCAGTCACAGGCTGTGTCTGAAATGACCTGTGTGGAGAACGACATTTCACCAGGGCTCACATAGGGTACATAGTAGTTCAGCATACAGGGAATACAGGCGCCATTTTGGATCCAGACTCAGTCTCCCTACCGTTATGAGAGAGTCTAAGCTCAGAAGCGGAGATATAGAGATATAACCAGGCCTGTAGCTATGTGTTATAATTAGGTTCATGAGCAGAAGGAAGGGGGAAGGGAGGCTTCCACACCTTTGTTCTAGAAAACAGCCTTACTTAATGATCTCACCTCTCAGCCATTGCTGTTATCTCAGGTTTTTAATGGGAGGAGAGAACAATATTGGGATAGGAAGCATTCCCCTCTCTTGTGTCTTTAGAGAGATGTAGAGGAAAGTAAAGTAGAGACGGAAGGGAGGGAGAGAGAGAGGGAGAGAGAGGGAGAGGAGGGAGAGAGAGAGAGAGAGAGAGAGAGGGAGAGAGAGAGAGAGAGAGAGGAGAGAGAGAGAGAGAGAGAGAGAGAGAGAGAGAGAGAGAGAGAGGGAGAGAGAGAGAGAGAGAGAGAGAGAGCGAGACAGGCATGTGAGAAGTATTAGCAGATTACTGCATCAGAGAGCGTGAAGGGACATGAACAGAAGTATTAGCAGATTACTGCATCAGAGAGCGTGACGGGACATGAACAGAACAGGTACACATGGGACATTCCACCCGTCTCTGAGTGGCTCCGTCAGGATGGGGACGTGGCGAGACCCTTTGGAGCTATTAGAGAGAGGACTTCAAGTTTGGGGTCAATTCCATTTCTGAAATTCCAATTTATAGATTACCTCCTGAAATGACTGATTTGAAATGGAATTGACCGTGGAGGACATAGGCAGAGAGGATGCAACTGTACAGTATGATACTGTAGGCCTAGATGTCTGACCCAGGTTGAGGTACAGGAATTACTTTGGTACGGAGGATACTTATTGCACAAATGGCCCTAAAGCAGAGTTCCAATAGTAGACAATAGTCGCAAATGATTCCTTGATCAACCATAAGTCTACAGAGATATTGGCTCCGGGCAGGCTTGGTTTGCCTCGTTCTACCTTTTCTGACTTACGGATCACATTCTGTTTCTCTGTAAACACATTAGTCAGTTGGTTTCACCAGCCTAAGGCTGGGTTAGAGTTAAGGTATACTGGCATTAGGAAAAGCCTAGAAGGGAAGTGTAGGAAAAGCCTAGAAGGGAAGTGCAGGAAAGGCCTAGAAGGGAAGGGAAGGGCAGGAAAAGCCTGGAAGGGAAGTGTAGGAAAAGCCTAGAAGGGAAGTGGAGGAAAAGCCTGGAAGGGAAGTACAGGAAAAGCCTAGAAGGGAAGTGTAGGAAAAGCCTAGAAGGGAAGGGCAGGAAAAGCCTGGAAGGGAAGTGTAGGAAAAGCCTAGAAGGGAAGTGGAAGAAAAGCCTGGAAGGGAAGTGTAGGAAAAGCCTAGAAGGGAAGTGGAGGAAAAGCCTGGAAGGGAAGTGCAGGAAAAGCCTAGAAGGGAAGTGCAGGAAAAGCCTAGAAGGGAAGTGCAGGTAAAGCCTAGAAGGGAAGTGGAGGAAAAGCCTAGAAGGGAAGTGGAGGAAAAGCCTGGAAGGGAAGTGTAGGAAAAGCCTAGAAGGGAAGGGCAGGAAAAGCCTAGAAGGGAAGGGAGGAAAAGCCTAGAAGGGAAGGGAGGAAAAGCCTAGAAGGGAAGGGCAGGAAAAGCCTAGAAGGGAAGGGCAGGAAAAGCCTAGAAGGGAAGGGCAGGAAAAGCCTAGAAGGGAAGGGCAGGAAAAGCCTAGAAGGGAAGGGAGGAAAAGCCTAGAAGGGAAGTGAAGGGCAGGAAAAGCCTAGAGGGGAAGTGAAGGGCAGGAAAAGCCTAGAAGGGAAGTGCAGGAAAAGCCTAGAAGGGAAGTGGAGGAAAAGCCTAGAAGGGAAGTGAAGGGCAGGAAAAGCCTAGAAGGGAAGTGCAGGAAAAGCCTAGAAGGGAAGTGAAGGGCAGGAAAAGCCTAGAGGGGAAGTGAAGGGCAGGAAAAGCCTAGAAGGGAAGTGCAGGAAAAGCCTAGAAGGGAAGTGGAGGAAAAGCCTAGAAGGGAGGTGAAGGGCAGGAAAAGCCTAGAAGGGAAGTGGAGGAAAAGTCTAGAAGGGAAGTGCAGGAAAAGCCTAGAAGGGAAGTGGAGGAAAAGCCTAGAAAGGAAGGGCAGGAAAAGCCTAGAAGGGAAGTGCAGGAAAAGCCTAGAAGGGAAGTGCAGGAAAAGCCTAGAAGGGAAGTGCAGGTAAAGCCTAGAAGGGAGGTGCAGGAAAAGCCTAGAAAGGAAGTGCAGGTAAAGCCTAGAAGGGAAGTGCAGGAAAAGCCTGGAAGGGAAGTGCAGGAAAAGCCTAGAAGGGAAGTGCAGGAAAAGCCTAGAAAGGAAGTGCAGGTAAAGCCTAGAAGGGAGGTGCAGGAAAAGCCTAGAAGAGAAGTGGAGGAAAAGCCTGGACATTATTTTAGGGTTAAAAGAGGCAGACAGGGTTACAGCTGCAATATTTAACTTTTTGGGAGACCTGACCAAATTCACATAGAAATGTGTGTTTAGAGATCTGTCACTCTCATTGATAGCCAGTCATAGATCTGATCTATGTGAGCTAGTTCTATGCTTCTCGTTCTTAAGTTTAGTTTTTTGCGTCTTTTACTTTCGGTTTTGTACACCAGCTACAAACAGCTGAAAATACAATATTTATGCTTATGGAAAATATATTTCACAGCGATTTAGATGGTACAATGATTCTCTACACTACACCTGCTTGTTTAGTCACATAAAAACTGAAAATAGGCAAAACTATTGGAATATTAGCTACCAGGAAATGGCAGAGTGATTTCAGGCTGGGTTAAGGGAGGCAGGCTGGGTTAAGGCTTGCACACATCACACCGAATGTGGATCTAGGATTCCTCTGACCATCATTCAGTGTGTTAAGGACCGTCCGCTGTAGACGTCTGACTGACAACATGTTCTTGTAATCAAACATAAAAAAAATCTGTTTGCACTCGTTTTTGCAAATTACTACAGTTACTCTGTCGGGAGGTGCTAAGTACTCTCACTATTGTTGAGTCTGAGCCTATAGGGTTAAAGGAAGAGTTTCCTATTGTTGAGTCTGAGCCTATAGGGTTAAAGGAAGAGTTTCCTACTGTTGTGGCTGAGCCTATAGGGTTAAAGGAAGAGTTTCCTACTGTTGTGTCTGAGCCTATAGGGTTAAAGGAAGGGGTTTCCTATTGTTGAGTCTGAGTCTATAGGGTTAAAGGAAGAGTTTCCTATTGTTGAGTCTGAGCCTATAGGGTTAAAGGAAGAGTTTCCTATTGTTGAGTCTGAGCCTATAGGGTTAAGGGAAGAGTTTCCTACTGTTGAGTCTGAGCCTATAGGGTTAAAGGAAGAGTTTCCTACTGTTGTGTCTGAGCCTATAGGGTTAAAGGAAGGAAGTCTGAGCCTATAGGGTTAAAGGAAGAGTTTCCTATTGTTGAGTCTGAGCCTATAGGGTTAAAGGAAGAGTTTCCTACTGTTGTGTCTGAGCCTATAGGGTTAAAGGAAGGGTATTCCTATTGTTGAGTCTGAGTCTATAGGGTTAAAGGAAGAGTTTCCTATTGTTGAGTCTGAGCCTATAGGGTTAAGGGAAGAGTTTCCTACTGTTGTGTCTGAGCCTATAGGGTTAAAGGAAGAGTTTCCTACTGTTGTGTCTGAGCCTATAGGGTTAAAGGAAGAGTTTCCTATTGTTGTGTCTGAGCCTATAGGGTTAAAGGAAGAGTTTCCTACTGTTGTGTCTGAGCCTATAGGGTTAAAGGAAGAGTTTCCTACTGTTGTGTCTGAGCCTATAGGGTTAAAGGAAGAGTTTCCTACTGTTGTGTCTGAGCCTATAGGGTTAAAGGAAGAGTTTCCTACTGTTGTGTCTGAGCCTATAGGGTTAAAGGAAGAGTTTCCTACTGTTGTGTCTGAGCCTATAGGGTTAAAGGAACTGGTTTCCTATTGTTGTGTCTGAGCCTATAGGGTTAAAGGAAGAGTTTCCTATTGTTGAGTCTGAGCCTATAGGGTTAAAGGAAGAGTTTCCTATTGTTGAGTCTGAGCCTATAGGGTTAAAGGAAGAGTTTCCTATTATTGAGTCTGAGCCTATAGGGTTATTAAGATAAGAGTTTCCTATTATTGTGTCTGAGCCTATAGGGTTAAAGGAAGAGTGTCCTACTGTTGTGTCTGAGCCTATAGGGTTAAAGGAAGAGTTTCCTACTGTTGTGTCTGAGCCTATAGGGTTAAAGGAAGAGTTTCAAATCTATTGTTGAGTCTGAGCCTATAGACCTTAAAGGAAGACAACAGTTTCCTACTGTTGTACAACAGGTGTAGTCAGCCTATAGGGTTAAACAGGTGTAAGACCTTCCTACTGAAATTGAGTCTGAGCCTAGTAGACCTTATTAAGATAAGAGTTTCAACATTGAGTCTGAGCCTATAGGGTTATTAATACAACAGGTGTTAGACCAGGCAGAAAGGGTTAGGGAAAAGTAGACCTGATTGACAGTAATGCTGATATTATAGAAGCTCTTGCAGCAGATCAAAGTAATACAACAGGTGTAGTAACAGCATGGGAACCTCTCTAATTTACCTCTATGTGTCAGTAACAGGATGAAATGCTGAAATCAAATCATATTTATCACATGAAATGCTGAATACAACAGGTGTAGTAGACCTTAAAAATGCTGAATACAACAGGTGTAGTAGACCTTACAGTGAAATGCTGAATACAACAGGTGTAGTAGACCTTACAGTAGACCTGTACAGTGAAATGCTGAATACAACAGGTGTAGTAGACCTTATTGTGAAATGCTGAATACAACAGGTGTAGTGCTGAATACAACCTTACAGTGAAATGCTGAATACAACAGGTGTAGTAGACCTCACAGTGAAATGCTGAATACAACAGGTGTAGTAGACCTTAGAGTGAAATGCTGAATACAACAGGTGTAGTAGACCTCACAGTGAAATGCTGAATACAACAGGTGTAGTAGACCTGACAGTGAAATGCTGAATACAACAGGTGTAGTAGACCTTGCAGTGAAATGCTGAATACAACAGGTGTAGTAGACCTCACAGTGAAATGCTGAATACAACAGGTGTAGTAGACCTGACAGTGAAATGCTGAATACAACAGGTGTGATAGACCTTACAGTGAAATGCTAAATACAACAGGTGTAGTAGACCTTACAGTGAAATGCTGAATACAACAGGTGTAGTAGACCTTACAGTGAAATGCTGAATACAACAGGTGTAGTAGACCTCACAGTGAAATGCTGAATACAACAGGTGTAGTAGACCTTACAGTGAAATGCTGAATACAACAGGTGTAGTAGACCGTCCAGTGAAATGCTGAATACAACAGGTGTAGTAGACCTTACTGTGAATTGCTGAATACAACAGGTGTAGTAGACCTCACAGTGAAATGCCGAATACAACAGGTGTAGTAGACCTCACAGTGAAATGCTGAATACAACAGGTGTAGTAGACCTCACAGTGAAATGCCGAATACAACAGGTGTAGTAGACCTGACAGTGAAATGCTGAATACAACAGGTGTAGACGGTACAGTGAAATGCTGAATACAACAGGTGTAGTAGACCTCACAGTGAAATGCTGAATACAACAGGTGTGGTAGACCTTACAGTGAAATGCTGAATACAACAGGTGTAGTAGACCTGACAGTGAAATGCTGAATACAACAGGTGTAGTAGACCTGACAGTGAAATGCTGAATACAACAGGTGTAGTAGACCTGACAGTGAAATGCTGAATACAACAGGTGTAGTAGACCTCACAGTGAAATGCCGAATACAACAGGTGTAGTAGACCTCACAGTGAAATGCTGAATACAACAGGTGTAGTAGACCTTACAGTGAAATGCTGAATACAACAGGTGTAGTAGACCGTCCAGTGAAATGCTGAATACAACAGGTGTAGTAGACCTTACTGTGAATTGCTGAATACAACAGGTGTAGTAGACCTCACAGTGAAATGCTGAATACAACAGGTGTAGTAGACCTCACAGTGAAATGCTGAATACAACAGGTGTAGTAGACCTCACAGTGAAATGCCGAATACAACAGGTGTAGTAGACCTGACAGTGAAATGCTGAATACAACAGGTGTAGACGGTACAGTGAAATGCTGAATACAACAGGTGTAGTAGACCTCACAGTGAAATGCTGAATACAACAGGTGTAGTAGACCTTACAGTGAAATGCTGAATACAACAGGTGTAGTAGACCTTAGTGAAATGCTGAATACAACAGGTGTAGACCTTAAGTGAAATGCTGAATACAACAGGTGTAGTAGACCTCACAGTGAAATGCTGAATACAACAGGTGTAGTAGACCTCACAGTGAAATGCTGAATACAACAGGTGTAGTAGACCTTACAGTGAAATGCTGAATACAACAGGTGTAGTAGACCTCACAGTGAAATGCTGAATACAACAGGTGTAGTAGACCTTACAGTGAAATGCTGAATACAACAGGTGTAGACGGTACAGTGAAATGCTGAATACAACAGGTGTAGTAGACCTTACAGTGAAATGCTGAATACAACAGGTGTAGTAGACCTTACAGTGAAATGCTGAATACAACAGGTGTAGTAGACATCACAGTGAAATGCTGAATACAACAGGTGTAGTAGACCTCACAGTGAAATGCTGAATACAACAGGTGTAGTAGACCTTACAGTGAAATGCTGAATACAACAGGTGTAGACCTAGACCTACAACAGTGAAATGCTGAATACAACAGGTGTAGTAGACCTCACAGTGAAATGCTGAATACAACAGGTGTAGTAGACCTTACAGTGAAATGCTGAATACAACAGGTGTAGTAGAAAAAAATATATAAAAACATAACATTTGAAAAATAACAATTAATTGAAGAGCAGTGAAATAACAAGCACCGGTACAGAATACAACAGGTGTCAATGTAGACCAATTGCTGGACAGTGAAATGCTGAACCGGTACAGAGTCAATGGTGTAGAGTCAGACCTTACAGTGAGTCAATGCTGAATACAACAGGTGTAGTAGACCTTCACAGTGAAATGCTGGAATACAGAGTCAGGTGAGTCAGTGGGGACCGGTCAGAGTCAGTGCTGGGGCAAAGAGCTGAATACAGAGTCAGGTGTAGTAGACCAATGTGCTGGGGCAGTGAAATGCTGGGGGCATACAACAGGTGAGTCAGTAGACCAATGTTGGGGGCAGTGAAATGCTGAATACAACAGGTGGGGGCACCGGTAGTAGACCTCACAGTGAAATCAATGTGCTGAATACAACAGGTGTAGTAGACCTCACTGGAGGCACCGAAATGCTGAATACAACAGGTGTGGAGGCAGACCTAACACCGTGAGTCAATGCTGGAGGCACTTTACAAACCCTTAACCAACAAATCAGTTTTAAGATCAATAAGTGATAGGTAAAAAAAAATTATTAAAAAATAAAGAAAAAAAAAATATATAAAAACATAACATTTGAAAAATAACAATTAATTGAAGAGCAGCAGTTAAATAACAAGCACCGGTACAGAGTCAATGTGCTGGGGGCACCGGTACAGAGTCAATGTGCTGGGGGCACCGGTACAGAGTCAATGTGCTGGGGGCACCGGTACAGAGTCAATGTGCTGGGGGCACCGGTACAGAGTCAATGTGCTGGGGGCACCGGTACAGAGTCAATGTGCTGGGGGCACCGGTACAGAGTCAATGTGCTGGGGGCACCGGTACAGAGTCAATGTGCTGGGGGCACCGGTACAGAGTCAATGTGCTGGAGCACAGGTTAGTCGAGGTAGTTGAGGTAAAACTGTATATACATGTAGGTAGAGTTATTAAAGTGACTATGTATGGATATTAAACAGAGAGTAGCAGCAGTGTAAAAGGGGGGGGGGGGGGGACAATGCAATCGTCTGGGTAGACATTTGATTAGCTGTTCAGGAGTCATATGGCTTGGGGGGTAGAAGCTGTTAAGGAGCCTTTAGGCCCTAGACTTGGCCCTCCAGTACTGCTTGCCGTGAGGTAGCAGAGAGAACAGTCTATGACTAGGGTGGCTGGAGTCTTTGAACATTTTTAGGGCCTTCCTCTGACACCGCCTGGTATAGAGGTCTTGCATGGCAGGAAGCTTGGCCCCAGTGATGTACTGGGCCGTCTTCACAACCCTCTAGTGCTTTGCGGTCGGAGGTGAGCAGTTGTCAATCAGGCAGTAATGCAACCAACGCTCTCGATGGTGCAGCTGTAGAACTTTGTGAGGATCTGAGGACCCATGCCAAATTTGTTCAGTCTCCTGAGGTGGAATAGGTTTCTTCACTATTGTCTCGGTGTGTTTGGATCATGATAGTTTGTTGGTGATGTGGACACCAAGGAACTTGAAGCTCTCAAATCAAATCAAATCAATATGTATTTATATAGCCCTTCGTACATCAGCTGATATCTCAAAGTGCTGTACAGAAACCCAGCCTAAAACCACAAATAGCAAGCAATGCAGGTGTAGAAGCACGGCTCCACTACAGCCCTGTCGATGAAAATGGGGGCGTGCTCGGTCCTCCTTTTCCTGTAGTCCACAATCATCTCCTTTTTCTTGATCACGTTGAGGGAGAGGTTGTTATCCTGGCACTTCAGTCAGGAAGTCTATAAACAAGTTGCAGAGGGAGGTGTTTAGTCCCAGGATCCTTAGCATAGTGATGAGCTTTGTTGGCACTATGGTGTTGAACACTGAGCTGTAGTCAATGAACAGCATACTCACATAGGTGTTAATTTTGTCCAGGTGGGAAAGAGCAGTGTGGAGTGCAATAGAGATTGTGTAATCTGTGGATCTGTTGAGGCGGTATGCAAATTTGAGTGGGTCTAGGGTTTCTGGGATAATGGTGTGGATGTGAGCCATGAAGAGCCTTTCAAAGCACTTCATGGCTACAGACGTGAGTGCTACGGGTCAGTAATCATTTAGGCAGCTTACTTTAGTGTTACTTTAGTGTTCTTGGACACAGGGACTATGGTGGTCTGCTTGAAACATGTTGGTATTACAGACTCAGTTAGGGACCGGTTGAAAATGTCAGTGAAGACACTTGCCAGTTGGTCAGCGCATGCTCGGAGTACACGTCCTGGTAATCTGTCTGGCTCTGCGGCCTTGTGAATGTTAACCTGCTTAAAGGTCTTACTCACATCGGCTATGGAGAGTGCGATCACACAGTCATCCGGAACAACTGATGCTCTCATGCATGCTTCAGTGTTGCTTGCCTCGAAGCGAGCGTAGAAGTAATTTATCTCGTCTAGTAGGCTCGTGTCACTGGGCAGCTCGCAGCTGTGCTTCCCTTTGTAGTCTGTAATATTTTGCAAGCCCTGCCACATCCGACAAGCGTCGGAGCCGGTGTAGTACGTACAGGCCCTGAAGCCATTCTCTGATACAAACCAAATATAAGTATTATACTATCTGATACAGACCAGAGCAACGTGTTATATTATCTGATATAGACTACAGCAAAAACAAACTAAATGGTCCCTCCCCTAAGGAAAGTATGCTTCCAGTAACCTGTCAGTCATCACTGAGTGACAGGCAGAGACAGCCAGTCATTATCAGATGTGAACCAATAGCTTACTGACCCTCCCCCTATCTCCTCTCCTATAGGTTGATGGCTTCTTCACCTTGTTGTTTGGCCTGGCCAGCATCAACACCCTGACTGTCATCAGTGTCACCAGATACATCAAGGGATGCCAGCCTAACAAAGGTCAGAATAACAGAATAACATGTAAATTATAACAGCTAAACTATCATCTCGAGTAGGTTGACAAAACGCTGGTAACTTCCTCTGAATTCCCAGGTTTTCCAGAAATTCCGTTTTATGATTAAAATCAAATCAAACTTTGTCACATGCGCGAAACACAAGTGTAGACTGTGAAATGCTGACTTACAAGCCCTTAACCAACAGTGTAGACCTTACTGTGAAATGCTGACTTACAAGCCCTTAACCAACAGTGTAGACCTTACTGTGAAATGCTGACTTACAAGCCCTTAACCAACAGTGTAGACCTTACTGTGAAATGCTGACTTACAAGCCCTTAACCAACAGTGTAGACCTTACTGTGAAATGCTGACTTACAAGCCCTTAACCAACAGTGTAGACCTTACTGTGAAATGCTGACTTACAAGCCCTTAACCAACAGTGCAGTTCAAGAAGAGTTTAGAAAATATTTACCAAATAAACTAAAGTAAAAAATTATAAAAAGTAACACAATAAAATAACTGCCTTGTTTAGGGGCAGAATGACAGATTTTTACCTTGCCAGCTCGGTGATTTGATCCAGCAACCTGTCAGTTACTGGCCCAACGCTCTAACCACTAGGCTACCTGCTGCCGCCCCCAATAACTATCAACAGCAAACTTAGGAAATTCCTCTGCATTATCATTAACCTCTTAAGTCGACCCTCTACTTTTTTGAAAATTCTGTTAAAAATCGCGCAACATTTCAGCGCCCTGCTACTCATGCCAGGAATATAGTATATGCATTTGCTTAGTCTGTGTGGATAGAAAACACTCAGACGTTTATAAAACTGGTTAAATCACTGCTGTGGCTTTACCAGAACGGCATTTACATCGAAAAGCACAGGAAAAACTGATCACTGAAAATGGGAAAATATATCCATGCGCTACTTGAACCCATTGATAAAGGTGAACCACAATTAATTGACTGAGGTTGCAGTACCTACAGCTTCCACACGGTGTCTAGAGTCTTGTCATTTCCCTTCGAGTTTTTTCTTGGTCAAACACATGCAGGGCACCGTATCTCCTTTGGTCTAGGACCGGATATTTTCGTTGAGTTTCTAGCCGGACATTTTTCCAGACGGACAGCTAATGATCTTTACATCGCCTCCTGATGAATTTTATCGCTTATTAACGTTTACTAATACCTAAAGTTGCATTACAAACGTATTTCGAAGTGTTTTGTGAAAGTTTATCGTCGACTTTTTGAATTTTAAAAAATGACGTTACGTTTTGAAACTATGTTTTTTTCGTTTATCACACAGTCTACATATAACGATATCTAGGCTTTATATGGACCGTTTTAATCGAAATAAAGACCCAAATAGTGTTTATGGGACATCTAGGAGTGCCAACAAAGAAGATGGTGAAAGGTAATGAATGTTTTCTATTTTATTGTGCGGTTTGTGTAACGCCGAAATGCTAATTATTTTGTTTACGTCCCCTGTGGGTCTTTTGGGGTGTTACATGCTATCAGATAATAGCTTCTCATGCTTTCGCCGAAAAGCATTTTAAAAATCTGACTTGTTGCCTGGATTCACAACGAGTGTAGCTTTAATTCGATACCCTGCATGTGTATTTTAATGAACTTTTGAGTTTTAACTAATACTATTAGCATTTAGCGTAGCGCATTTGCATTTCCAGAGCTCTAGTTGGGACGCAAGCGTCCCGAGTAGAAGCAACAGGTTAACAGCATACTTGTACATTTCCTCAGTGAAAACAATGTACTGAGCAAATGTCCAATTGGCTTTAACAAATTACCATACAACAGACCATGTATTCACCCTGCACACCCTAATTGACAAACAAACAAACCAAAACAAAGCCAAAGTCTAAAAAAAGCTTCACTCCATTTGGCATTTGGGTCTGCTATACAAATTGATGGAAAATGGTGTTGGGGGAAAAACATCCAACATTATAAAATCCATGAACACAAACAACAAAATTGGCCAAAAATACAAACATTTCTTTATACAGGGCCGTTGAGACCAGGATGCAGAACCCCAGTCTTCAACATATATATCAATAAATTGGTGAACACCCAACACCCTACTAGAATCTGAAGTCAAATGTCTACTGTTTCCTGATGATCTGGTGCTTCTGTCACCAACCAAGGAGGGCCTACAGCAGCACCTAGATATTCTACACAGGTTCTGTCAGACCTGGGCCCTGACAGTAAATCTAAGTAAGACAAAAATAATGGTGTTTCAAAAAAGGTCCAGTTGCTAGGACCACAAATACAAATTCCATCTAGACACCATTGCTCTGGAACTGGCCAAAAATACTTTAATCAATTATAGAACCCATTACCCATTACCCTTTGTGGTTGTGATGTCTGGGGTCCGCTCACCAACCAAGATTTCACAAAATGGGACCATCACCAAATAGAGACTCTGCATGCAGAATACTGCAAAAAAACATCCTCTGTGTACAACGTAAAACACCAAATAATACAGAGCAGAATTAGGCCGGTACCCGGTAATTATCAAAATCCCCAAAAAGAGCCGTTAAATTATACAACCAACTAAAAGAAAGCGGTTCCCAAACCTTCCATAACAAGGCCATCGCCTACAGAAATATTTACCTGGAGAAGATTTGCATAAAGTCCAGGGAAGTTCCTTGAGGGCCGTTTGGGTATCGGCTTGAGGGGGGGTGTACACGGCCTTGACCATAATCGAAGTCAAATCTATTGGGAGATAATACAGCATTTGATAGGTCGGGGGAACAAAGGACTTGAGTTCCTGTGTGTTATCACATGAGTCGTTAATCATGAAACATACAGTTGAAGTCGGAAGTTTACATACGCCTTAGCCAAATACATTTAAACTCAGTTTCTCACAATTCCTGACATTTCATCCCAGTAAAATTTCCCTGTCAGGTCAGTTAGGATCACCACTTTATTTTAAGAATGTGAAATGTCAGAAAAATAGTAGAGAGAATGATTTATTTCAGCTTTTATTTCTTTCATCACATTCCCAGTGGGTCAGAAGTTTACATACACTCAATTAGTATTTGGTAGCATTGCCTTTAAATTGTTTAACTTGGGTGAAACGTTTCGGGTAGCCTAAACAATTGTTGGAAAGATTACTTGTGTCATGCACAAAGTAGATGTCCTAACAGACTTGCCAAAACTATAGTTTGTTAACATGAAATTTGTGGAGTGGCTGAAAAACGAGTTTTATGGCTCCAACTTAAGTATATGTAAACTTCCGACTTCAACTGTACACCCCCACCCTTCTTCTTCTTCTTCTTCTTCTTCCGGAGAGATGTTTATTCCTGTCAGAGCGATGAACTGAGAATCCAGTTGGACCGACTCCAACAGTATATCCCAGAGAAAGACATGTTTCCGTGAAACAAAGTATGTTACAATCCCTGATGTCTCTCTGGAAAGAAGTTAGGGTGCGGTCCATAGGGCCTGGTCAAACGTAGTGCACTAAATAGGGTACATGGTGTCAGCCCTGGTCAAAAGTAGTGCACTAAATAGGGAACATGGTGTCAATTGGGGAGTCACATTCCAGTAGGTCTTATCTGACAAGAGAAGAAAGAGCGTGATATATGTTGTTCTCGCTGTTAATGGGCTGTCATTATGGAAGGAGATTACTGTTTGATTAATGATAACTATTATAGTACATTCTCTACACCAGACCTGACAATTAACTTAATTTGAGGTGAGGTTGAGGTGAGGAATGTCTTAACTAGGTAATAATAGAATAACTGCTTCTGTTAACTTCTGTTGTTATCACTCTATGGTGGGTTGATTGCTCCGAAGGGGAGGTTTTTACAGGAGGAGAGGTTTTACAGGAGGAGAGGTTTTACAGGAGGGGAGGTTTTACAGGAGGGGAAGTTTACATGAGGAGAGGTTTTACAGGAGGGGAAGTTTACATGGGGAGAGGTTTTACAGGAGGGGAGGTTTTACAGGAGGAGAGGTTTTACAGGAGGAGAGGTTTTACAGGAGGGGAGGTTTACAGGAGGAGAGGTTTTACAGGAGGGGATGTTTTACATGAAGAGAGGTTTTACAGGAGGGGAAGTTTACATGAGGAGAGGTTTTACAGGAGGGGAGGTTTTACAGGAGGAGAGGTTTTACAGGAGGAGAGGTTTTACAGGGGGAGGTTTTACAGGAGGGGAGGTTTTACAGGAGGGGAGGTTTACATGAGGAGAGGTTTTACAGGAGGGGAGGTTTTACAGGAGGGGATGTTTTACAGTATGTTTTGAGATTATTCCGAAAGAAATACAACATGGCTGACATCTTGGGTAGAGTAGTCTATTCATCAATCAATTGTATACAATTTAATACATTCTGGGTTGTTTTTTTAGTTCATCAGTTGACTGGATATAGTACTGTATGTGTCATTATTTGATTGTGTGCTAAACGTCTTTCATAAGTCATATCACATTGAAATGATTTGAAATTGATCGTTCAGATTGGCCTCAATTAGACTATTGTGTTACATCATTTACTGAGGCACTAAAAAGCATATCACCTCATACAGGATTCACACAACATGTCCTGTAATCAGATATAAGTGACTGATTTAATTTTGTTGGTCATTGGAAGCACACCAATCACAACAATCGATTCATTCTCCGCTCACTGAATACAAACCTATATGTACTTTGTCAAGAAAGGTTATTTTCAGTGGGAGTAATTTACAAGTGCTTGCCGGGTGGCGCCTGAAAAAAGAGACTCATTGTTCATAAAATGTCACAGTCTGACATTCATAACTGGGGTGGAAAGAATTCAGGACTTTAACGTGCCAGCTTCCCTCCAACTTTTCCTGTCGCGTGCTTGCAGAGGAATATCATTTGGAAATCAGAGCCCTTTTAGAGAGGGTGACACACTGATCTAGGATCAAGGACTACACAGAAAAACAAATGGTTCTATATTGCACCAGATAAGGGTTGTTTGGCTTGTAACCAATAGCAGATCACCTTTTTGCTGCTGTATAGAACCTTTTTTTTGAAGGTTCTATAAAGAATCATGCTCATGAGGTTCTAAATGGAACCTGTATGTAACTTTCCTAAGGTTCCTCTAAAGAACTATTAAAAAAGGTTCTATATAGCAAAAACAAAAAGTGTTCCGCTATGTTGACAATCCTTTTTGGGCTATTTAGAACCCTTTTTAATGGTTCTTTATAGAACCTTTATGGAGAATGATACTATAAAAAAAACGTTCTCAATCGCAAAGGTTCTACACACAATCTTTTGAAGAACAATACAGGCTTTTTTGAAATTCAATGTTAGCCATATTATTTTGTAAAACTTCCATAGGTGTTAATAGTGTGTTAATTGACAAGTTGAATCAGGTGTGTTAACTAGTGATGTCATGTTTGATGCCGGAGCTCCGGGATGCGTCAAAATTGCTATGCAGTGAGGGAAATGTTGAGGGTGACTGCAGGATTAAAGGGAAATGTTGAGGGTGACTGCAGGATTAAAGGGAAATGTTGAGGGTGACTGCAGGATTATAGGGAAATGTTGAGGGTGACTGCAGGATTATAGGGAAATGTTGAGGGTGACTGCAGGATTAAAGGGAAATGTTGAGGGTGACTGCAGGGATAAAGGGAAATGTTGAGGGTGACTGCAGGGATAAAGGGAAATGTTGAGGGTGACTGCAGGATTATAGGGAAATGTTGAGGGTGACTGCAGGATTAAAGGGACATGTTGAGGGTGACTGCAGGATTAAAGGGAAATGTTGAGGGTGACTGCAGGATTAAAGGGAAATGCTAAGGGTGACTGCAGGATTAAAGGGAAATGTTGAGGGTGACTGCAGGATTAAAGGGACATGTTGAGGGTGACTGCAGGACTAAAGGGAAATGTTGAGGGTGACTGCAGGATTAAAGGGAAATGCTAAGGGTGACTGCAGGATTAAAGGGAAATGTTGAGGGTGACTGCAGGATTAAAGGGAAATGTTGAGGGTGACTGCAGGATTAAAGGGAAATGCTAAGGGTGACTGCAGGATTAAAGGGAAATGTTGAGGGTGACTGCAGGATTAAAGGGACATGTTGAGGGTGACTGCAGGATTAAAGGGAAATGTTGAGGGTGACTGCAGGATTAAAGGGAAATGTTGAGGGTGACTGCAGGATTAAAGGGAAATGCTAAGGGTGACTGCACGATTAAGGGACATGTTGAGGGTGACTGCAGGATTATAGGGAAATGTTGAGGGTGACTGCAGGGATTAAAGGGAAATGTTGAGGGTGACTGCAGGATTAAAGGGAAATGTTGAGGGTGACTGCAGGATTATAGGCAAATGTTGAGGGTGACTGCAGGATTAAGGGAAATGTTGAGGGTGACTGCAGATTAAAAGGGAAATGTTGAGGGTGACTGCAGGATTATAGGGAAATGTTGAGGGTGACTGCAGGATTATAGGGAAATGTTGAGGGTGACTGCAGGATTAAAGGGAAATGTTGAGGGTGACTGCAGGATTAAAGGGAAATGTTGAGGGTGACTGCAGGATTATAAGGAAATGTTGAGGGTGACTGCAGGATTATAGGGAAATGTTGAGGGTGACTGCAGGATTAAAGGGAAATGTTGAGGGTGACTGCAGGATTAAAGGGAAATGTTGAGGGTGACTGCAGGATTAAAGGGAAATGTTGAGGGTGACTGCAGGATTATAAGGGAAATGTTGAGGGTGACTGCAGGGATTAAAGGGAAATGTTGAGGGTGACTGCAGGATTAAAGGGAAATGTTGAGGGTGACTGCAGGATTAAAGGGAAATGTTGAGGGTGACTGCAGGATTAAAGGGAAATGCTAAGGGTGACTGCAGGATTAAAGGGAAATGTTGAGGGTGACTGCAGGATTAAAGGGAAATGTTGAGGGTGACTGCAGGATTAAAGGGAAATGTTGAGGGTGACTGCAGGATTAAAGGGAAATGCTAAGGGTGACTGCACGATTATAGGCAATGTTGAGGGTGACTGCACGATTATAGGGAAATGTTGAGGGTGACTGCAGGGATAAAGGGAAATGTTGAGGGTGACTGCAGGATTAAAGGGAAATGTTGAGGGTGACTGCAGGATTATAGGGAAATGTTGAGGGTGACTGCAGGAATATAGGGAAATGTTGAGGGTGACTGCAGGATTAAAGGGAAATGTTGAGGGTGACTGCATGATTATAGGGAAATGTTGAGGGTGACTGCAGGATTATAAGGAAATGTTGAGGGTGACTGCAGGATTATAGGGAAATGTTGAGGGTGACTGCAGGGATAAAGGGAAATGTTGAGGGTGACTGCAGGATTAAAGGGAAATGTTGAGGGTGACCGCAGGATTAAAGGGAAATGTTGAGGGTGACTGCAGGATTAAAGGGAAATGTTGAGGGTGACTGCAGGATTAAAGGGAAATGTTGAGGGTGACTGCAGGATTAAAGGGAAATGTTGAGGGTGACTGCAGGATTAAAGGGAAATGTTGAGGGTGACTGCAGGATTAAAGGGAAATGCTAAGGGTGACCGCACGATTATAGACGATGTTGAGGGTGACTGCAGGATTATAGGGAAATGTTGAGGGTGACTGCAAGGATAAAGGGAAATGTTGAGGGTGACTGCAGGATTAAAGGGAAATGCTAAGGGTGACTGCACGATTATAGACGATGTTGAGGGTGACTGCACGATTATAGGGAAATGTTGAGGGTGACTGCAGGGATAAAGGCAAATGTTGAGGGTGACTGCAGGATTAAAGGGAAATGTTGAGGGTGACTGCAGGATTATAGGGAAATGTTGAGGGTGACCGCAGGATTAAAGGGAAATGTTGAGGGTGACTGCACGATTATAGGCGATGTTGAGGGTGACTGCATGATTATAGGGAAATGTTGAGGGTGACTGCAGGATTATAGGGAAATGTTGAGGGTGACTGCAGGATTATAGGGAAATGTTGAGGGTGACTGCAGGATTATAGGGAAATGTTGAGGGTGACTGCAGGGATAAAGGGAAATGTTGAGGGTGACTGCAGGATTATAGGGAAATGTTGAGGGTGACTGCAGGATTAAAGGGAAATGTTGAGGGTGACTGCAGGATTATAGGGAAATGTTGAGGGTGACTGCAGGATTATAGGGAAATGTTGAGGGTGACCGCAGGATTAAAGGGAAATGTTGAGGGTGACTGCACGATTATAGGCGATGTTGAGGGTGACTGCATGATTATAGGGAAATGTTGAGGGTGACTGCAGGATTAAAGGGAAATGTTGAGGGTGACTGCAGGATTAAAGGGAAATGTTGAGGGTGACTGCAGGATTAAAGGGAAATGCTAAGGGTGACCGCACGATTATAGACGATGTTGAGGGTGACTGCAGGATTATAGGGAAATGTTGAGGGTGACTGCAAGGATAAAGGGAAATGTTGAGGGTGACTGCAGGATTAAAGGGAAATGCTAAGGGTGACTGCAGATTATAGAAATGTTGAGGGTGACTGCAGGATTAAAGGGAAATGTTGAGGGTGACTGCAGGGATAAAGGCAAATGTTGAGGGTGACTGCAGGATTAAAGGGAAATGTTGAGGGTGACTGCAGGATTATAGGGAAATGTTGAGGGTGACTGCAGGAATATAGGGAAATGTTGAGGGTGACTGCAGGATTAAAGGGAAATGTTGAGGGTGACTGCATGATTATAGGGAAATGTTGAGGGTGACTGCAGGATTATAAGGAAATGTTGAGGGTGACTGCAGGATTATAGGGAAATGTTGAGGGTGACTGCAGGGATAAAGGGAAATGTTGAGGGTGACTGCAGGATTAAAGGGAAATGTTGAGGGTGACCGCAGGATTAAAGGGAAATGTTGAGGGTGACTGCAGGATTAAAGGGAAATGTTGAGGGTGACTGCAGGATTAAAGGGAAATGTTGAGGGTGACTGCAGGATTAAAGGGAAATGTTGAGGGTGACTGCAGGATTAAAGGGAAATGTTGAGGGTGACTGCAGGATTATAGGGAAATGTTGAGGGTGACTGCAGGATTATAGAATGTTGAGGGTGACTGCAGGATTATAGGGAAATGTTGAGGGTGACTGCAAGGATAAAGGGAAATGTTGAGGGTGACTGCAGGATTAAAGGGAAATGCTAAGGGTGACATCAACGATTATAGACGATGTTGAGGGTGACTGCACATTATAGGGAAATGTTGAGGGTGACTGCAGGGATAAAGGCAAATGTTGAGGGTGACTGCAGGATTAAAGGGAAATGTTGAGGGTGACTGCAGGATTATAGGGAAATGTTGAGGGTGACCGCAGGATTAAAGGGAAATGTTGAGGGTGACTGCACGATTATAGGCGATGTTGAGGGTGACTGCATGATTATAGGGAAATGTTGAGGGTGACTGCAGGATTATAGGGAAATGTTGAGGGTGACTGCAGGATTATAGGGAAATGTTGAGTGTGACTGCAGGATTATAGGGAAATGTTGAGGGTGACTGCAGGGATAAAGGGAAATGTTGAGGGTGACTGCAGGATTATAGGAAATGTTGATGACATCAGGATTAAAGGGAAATGTTGATGACTCTAGGATTATAGGGAAATGTTGATGACTGCAGGATTATAGGGAAATGTTGAGGGTGACTGCAGGATTATAGGGAAATGTTGAGGGTGACTGCAGGATTATAGGGAAATGTTGAGGGTGACTGCAGGATTATAGGGAAATGTTGAGGGTGACTGCAGGATTATAGGGAAATGTTGAGGGTGACTGCAGGATTATAGGGAAATGTTGAGGGTGACTGCAGGATTATAGGGAAATGTTGATTATCGTGTTTTACACACTGTGCCTCAAACCATGTTATATCAATCAATCACATTAATATATAAAGCCCTTTTTACATCAACCGATGTCATCAATCCGTTGATCCATCCACTCATTGCCTGTGTGTGTGTGTGTTCATTCATCCATCCATTTCAGCCTACTGCATCAGTTTAAGCACCATCTGCATCTCTCTAATGTTCATCTGGGTTGGAGCTTTGTTCTGGTCTGTCGCTCCACTGCTGGGCTGGGGCAGCTACACAGGTTAGTGTCTCCTCCCTCCCTCCCTCCATCCATCCATACATACATCCATCCATCCATCCATCCATCCATCCATCCATCCATCCATCCATCCATCCATCCATCCATCCATCCATCCATCCCTCTATATATCCATCCATCCATCCATCAATCCATCCATCCCTCTATATATCCATCTATCCCTCTATACATCCATCCATCCATCCATCCATCCATCCATCCATTTATCCCTCTATATATCCATTTATCCCTCTATATATCCATCCATCCGTTCATCCATCCGTTCATCCATCCATCCATCTATATATCCATGTATTCATTCATCCATCCATTCATCCCTCTATATATCCATCCATCCCTCTATATATCCATCCATCTGTTCATCCATCCAACCATTTATCCCTCTGTATATCCATCCATTTATCCCTCTATATATCCATCCATCCATCCATTTATCCCTCTATATATCCATGTATTCATCCATTCATCCATCCATCCATCCAGCCGTTCATCCATCCATCCATCCATCCACCCACCCATCCATCCACCCACCCATCCATCCCTCTATATATCCATCCATCCATCCATCCGTTCATCCATTCATTCATGCGACCACCTCTCCAAACACCACTCTAACCCATTCATCCCCATATCTCCACCTCCAGACTGCGGGTACGGGACCTGTGAGGTGGACTGGTCCAAGGCTAACTACTCCACCATCTACAAGTCCTACATCATGTCCATCCTTATCTCCTGCTTCTTCGTCCCGGTCATGGTCATGGTGTTCTCCTATATAGCCATCATCCATACAGTGGTGAGCAGCAATGCCATGTCTGCTGATGGATACCTCTCAGCCAGACAGAGGAAGGTGGAACGAGACGTCACGAGGGTGAGACAATTAACCAACCAACCAACCAATCAATCAATCAATCAATCAGTTCAATCAATAACATTTAGTTAGAAGACCTATTTACATCAACAGAACAGAAACAGAAATGGATGCTGACTTACGGGGCCCTTCCCAACTACACGTGTAGACTAACAGTGAAATGCTGACTTACGGGGCCCTTCACAACTACACGTGTAGACTAACAGTGAAATGCTGACTTACGGGCCCTTCACAACAACACGTGTAGACTAACAGTGAAATGCTGACTTACGGGGCCCTTCCCAACTACACGTGTAGACTAACAGTGAAATGCTGACTTACGGGGCCCTTCACAACTACACGTGTAGACTAACAGTGAAATGCTGACTTACGGGGCCCTTCACAACTACACGTGTAGACTAACAGTGAAATGCTGACTTACGGGGCCCTTCCCAACTACACGTGTAGACTAACAGTGAAATGCTGACTTACGGGCCCTTCCCAACTACACGTGTAGACTAACAGTGAAATGCTGACTTACGGGCCCTTCACAACTACACGTGTAGACTAACAGTGAAATGCTGACTTACGGGCCCTTCACAACTACACGCGTAGACTAACAGTGAAATGCTGACTTACGGGGCCCTTCACAACTACACGTGTAGACTAACAGTGAAATGCTGACTTACGGGGCCCTTCACAACTACACGTGTAGACTAACAGTGAAATGCTGACTTACGGGCCCTTCATAACGACATGTGTAGACTAACAGTGAAATGCTGACTTACGGGGCCCTTCACAACTACACGTGTAGACTAACAGTGAAATGCTGACTTACGGGGCCCTTCACAACTACACGTGTAGACTAACAGTGAAATGCTGACTTACGGGCCCTTCACAACTACACGTGTAGACTAACAGTGAAATGCTGACTTACGGGCCCCTCACCACTACACGTGTAGACTAACAGTGAAATGCTGACTTACGGGCCCCTTCACAACTACACGTGTAGACTAACAGTGAAATGCTGACTTACGGGCCCTTCACAACTACACGTGTAGACTAACAGTGAAATGCTGACTTACGGGCCCTTCACAACTACACGTGTAGACTAACAGTGAAATGCTGACTTACGGGGCCCTTCACAACTACACGTGTAGACTAACAGTGAAATGCTGACTTACGGGCCCCTCACAACTACACGTGTAGACTAACAGTGAAATGCTGACTTACGGGCCCCTCACAACTACACGTGTAGACTAACAGTGAAATGCTGACTTACGGGGCCCTTCACAACTACACGTGTAGACTAACAGTGAAATGCTGACTTACGGGCCCCTCACAACTACACGTGTAGACTAACAGTGAAATGCTGACTTACGGGGCCCTTCACAACTACACGTGTAGACTAACAGTGAAATGCTGACTTACGGGGCCCTTCACAACTACACGGAGAGAAAGAAAATAGAAAAATAATAACACAAGGAATAAATACACAATGAGTAATGAGAACTTGGCTCGATACACGGGGTACCAGTACTGAGTAATGATAACTTGACTATATACACGGGGTACCAGTACTGAGTAATGATAACTTGACTATATACACGGGGTACCAGTACTGAGTAATGATAACTTGGCTATATACACGGGGTACCAGTACTGAGTAATGAGAACTTGGCTCGATACACGGGGTACCAGTACTGAGTAATGATAACTTGGCTATATACACGGGGTACCAGTACTGAGTAATGATAACTTGACTATATACACGGGGTACCAGTACTGAGTAATGATAACTTGGCTATATACACGGGGTACCAGTACTGAGTAATGATAACTCTGCTATATACACGGGGTACCAGTACTGAGTAATGAGAACTCTGCTATATACACGGGGTACCAGTACTGAGTAATGATAACTTGGCTATATACACGGGGTACCAGTACTGAGTAATGATAACTTGGCTATATACACGGGGTACCAGTACTGAGTAATGATAACCTGTCTATATACACGGGGTACCAGTACTGAGTAATGATAACTAGGTTATATACACGGGGTACCAGTACTGAGTAATGAGAACTCTGCTATATACACGGGGTACCAGTACTGAGTAATGAGAACTCTGCTATATACACGGGGTACCAGTACTGAGTAATGAGAACTCTGCTATATACACGGGGTACCAGTACTGAGTAATGATAACTTGACTATATACACGGGGTACCAGTACTGAGTAATGAGAACTAGGTTATATACACAGGGTACCAGTACTGAGTAATGATAACCTGTCTATATACACGGGGTACCAGTACTGAGTAATGAGAACTTGACTATATACACGGGGTACCAGTACTGAGTAATGAGAACTTGGCTATATACACGGGGTACCAGTACCCAGTCCATGTGCAGGGGTACGAGGTAATTAAGGTAGATACGTATGTACATAAAGGCAAGGGTAAAGTGACTAAGCAATATGATAGATAATAAGCAGTAGCAGAAGTGAATGTGATGAGTCAAAAGAGATGTGCAAAACGGTGTCAATGCAGATCGTCCGGGTAGCTATTTGGTCAACTATTTAGCAGCCTTATGGCTTGAGGGTAGAAGCTGTTCAGGGTCCTGTTGGTTCCAGACATGGTGCATCGGTACCGCTTGCCGTGAGGTAGCAGAGAGAACAGTCTATGACTTGGGTGGCTGGAGTTCTTGACCATTTTTAAGGCCTTCCTTTGACACCGCCTGGTATAGTGATGTACTGGGCCGTACACACGACCCTCTGTAGTGCCTTATGGTCAGATGCCAAGCAGTTGCCATACCAAGCAGTGATGCAGCCAGTCAAGATGCTCTCAATGGTGCAGCTGTAGAACTTTTTGAAGAGCTGAGGGCCCGTGCCAAATCTTTTCAGCATCACAAGGGGGAAGAGGCGTTGTCGTGCCTTTTTAAGGATTGTGTTGGTGTATGTGGACCACCCTAATTCCTTAGTGATATGGACATCGACGTTGAGGGAGAGGTTGTTGTCCTGGCACCACATTGCCAGGTCACTGACCTCCTCCCTATAGGCTGTGTCGTCGTCGTCGGTGATCAGGCCTACCACCGTGGTGTCGTCAGCAAACTTAATGATGGTGTTGGAGTCGTGCTCAGCCACACAGTCATGGGTGAACAGGGAGTATAGGAGTGGACTCAGCATGCACCCTTGAGGGGCCCCAGTTTTGAGGGTCAGCATGGTGGATGTGTTGTTGCCTATCCTCACCGCCTGAGGGCGGCCCGTCAGGATGTCCAGAATCCAGTTGCAGAGGGCGGTGTTCAGTTAAAGGTTCCTGAGCTTAGTGATGAGCTATGAGGGCTCTAAGCTGTTGAACGCTGAGCTGTAGCTAATGAACAGCATTCTCACATAGGGTGTTCCTTTTGTCCAGGTGGGAAAGAGCAGTGTTGAGTGCAATAGAGATTGCGTCATCTGTTGATGTGTTGGGGCGGTATGCAAATTGGAGTGGGTCTAGGGTTTCTGGGATAATGGAGTGGATGTGAGTCATGAACAGCTTTTTAACCTCTCTGGGATATGTGGGACGCTAGCGTCCCACCTGGCCAAAAGCCAGTGAAAATGCAGAGCGCCAAATTCAAATAAATTACTATAAAAATCTAACTTTCATGAAATCACGCATGTAAGATACCAAATTAAAGTCAACATGTCAACATGTCAGATTTCAAAAAGGCTTTTCGGCGAAAGCAAACGATGCTATTATCTGAGGGTAGCACCTTCGTAAACAAAGAGAGAGAAGCATATTTCAACCCTGCAGGCGCGACACAAAACGCAGAAATAAAAATATAATTCATGCCTTACCTTTGACGACCTTCTTCTGTTGGCACTCCAATATGTCCCATAAACATCACAACTGGTCCTTTTGTTCAATTAATTCCGTCGATATATATCCAAAATGTCCATTTCTTTGGCGAGTTTGATCCAGAAAAACACAGGTTCCAACTTGCGCAACGTGACTATAAAATATCTCAAAAGTTACCTGTAAACTTTGCTAAAACATTTAAAACTACTTTTGTAATACAACTTTAGGTATTTTTTTATGTAAATAATCGATAAAATTGAAGATGGAATGATCTGTGTTCAATACAGGAGGAAAACAAACTGTAGCTAGCTTTCTGGTCACGCGCCTCTATCTAACAGTACACTTGAAGTGACCCTCGTTTTGAACAGGGCCACTTCTTCATTACACAAAGGAAAAACCTCAACCAATTTCTAAAGACTGGTGACATCCAGTGGAAACGGTAGGAACTGCAAGAAGGTCCGGAAAATCTGGGTTCCCAATGAAAACCCATTGAAAAGAGAGTGACCTAAAAAAGAAATCTGAATGGTTTGTTTGTCCTCGAGGTTTCGCCTGCTAAATAAGTTCTGTTATACTCACAGACATGATTCAAATAGTTTTAGAATCTTCAGAGTGTTTTCTATCCAATCTACTAATAATATGCATATATTATCTTCTGGGGATGAGTAGCAGGCAGTTGAATTTGGGCATGCATTTCATCCGGACGTGATAATACTGCCCCCTGTCAAGTTAAAGCATTTCATGGCTACAGATGTGAGTGCTACCGGACGATAGTCATTTAGACAGGTTAGCTTGGCGTTTTTGGGCACAGGGACGATGGTGGTCTGCTTGAAACATGTTGGTATTACAGACTTAGTCAGGGAGAGGTTGAAAAGGTTAGTGAAGACATTTGCCAGCTGGTCAGCACATCCTATGTGTCCTGGTATTCCGTCTGGTATTGCGGCCTTGTGAATGTTAACCTGTTTAAAGGTCTTACTCACATTGGCTATGAAAAATGTAGATCACACAGTCGTCCGGAATGGCTGGTGCTCTCATGCATTGTTCAGTGTTGCTTGCCTTGAGGCGAGCATTGATGACATTTCACTCTTCTGGTAGGCTTACATCACTGGGCAACTAGCAGCTGCAATTCCCTTTGCAATCCGTGATAGTTTGCAAGCCCTGCCACATCCAACGAGCGTCAGAGCCGGTGTTGTAGGATTCGATCTTAGTCCTTTATCGACACTTTGCCTGTTTGATGTCTCTATGGAGGTCATAGCAGGATTTCTCCAGATTAGTGTTCCGTTCCTTGAAAGCGACAGCTCTATCCTTAAATTCATTACGGATGTTGCCCTTAATACATGGCTTCTGGTTGGGATATGTATGTATGTACTGTCGTCGATGCATTTATTAATGACACCGGTGACTGATGTGGTAAACTCATCAATGTTATCGGATGAATCCCAAAACATATTCCAGTCTGTGCTAGCCAAACAGTCCTGTAGCTAGCCAAACAGTCCTGTAGCTAGCTAAACAGTCCTGTAGCTAGCCAAACAGTTCTGTAGCTAGCCAAACAGTCCTGTAGCTAGCCAAACAGTCCTGTAGCTAGCCAAACAGTCCTTTAGCTAGCCAAACAGTCCTGTAGCTAGCCAAACAGTCCTGTAGCTAGCCAAACAGTCCTGTAGCGAGCCAAACAGTCCTGTAGCTAGCCAAACAGTCCTTTAGCTAGCCAAACAGTCCTGTAGCTAGCTAAACAGTCCTGTAGCTAGCCAAACAGTCCTGTAGCTAGCTAAACAGTCCTGTAGCTAGCTAAACAGCCCTGTAGCTAGCCAAACAGTCCTGTAGCTAGCTAAACAGTCATGTAGCTAGCGAACCAATCCTGTAGCTAGCTAAACAGTCCTGTAGCTTTTTTAATCTCTCTTCTCTGTCACTTCTCCTTCAGGTCTCCATAGTGATCTGCACAGCCTTCATCATGGCATGGTCTCCCTATGCTGTGGTCTCCATGTGGTCTGCCTGTGGTTACCACGTCCCCAACATGACTTTAATCTTCACCCGTCTCTTCGCTAAATCCGCCTCCTTCTACAACCCCCTCATCTACTTCGGAATGAGTTCTAAGTTCCGTAAGGAAGTCTTTGTGCTGTTGCCGTGTTACGGTGGCTCCGCCCACAAGGAAGTGGTCCGCCTCAAGAACTTCCAGGAGCTTGAGGAGCTGAAGCTGAAAGACCATCCCGAGGCCACGACCCTTCCTGTGATTCCTGTGATCTCACTTCCTCTGCAGTCAAGAGAGGTTAAATATAGTGAAGAAGAGATGCTGCAGACAGAAGGTTCCGTGGCTCAGGATTCAGACTCAGGGGTGAATAGTCCATCCCACACGCCGCCTACTGTCAGTCAGGAGTCACTCTACTACATTCCCAATGTACCCCTTACCCCCCTACCCAGCATGCACTCTGAGATGCCAGAGTACGAGAGTGAAAGACTCTAAAAATCTCTAAATGTGTATCCAAAATGGCACCTTACACTATTAGAAAAAAAAGTGCTATCTAGAACCTAAAGGGTTGTACCCCATAAGAGAACCTATTTCATGTAGAACCCTTTTTCTACCTGAAACCAATAAGGTTTCTACCTGGAACAGATATGCGTTCTCCAATGAGGACAGAACCCTTTCAGAACCCTTTTTCTTACAGTGCGTTCAAAATAGAACCCTAATCTCTACATAGTGCACTACTTTTGACCAGGCCCTATGGTAGTACGTAGGGAATAGTGTGAATAGTGTGCCACTACAGAGAATAGGGTGTCCCTGTATAGGAAATAGGGTGTCACTATGTAGGGATTAGGGTGTCCCTGTATAGGGAATAAGGTGTCACTATATAGGGAATAAGGTGTCACTATATAGGGAATAAGGTGTCACTATATAGGGAATAAGGTGTCACTATATAGAGAATAAGGTGTCACTATATAGGGAATAAGGTGTCACTACAGTGAATAGGGTGTCCCTGTATAGGGAATAAGGTGTCACTATATAGGGAATAAGGTGTCACAATATAGGGAATAAGGTGTCACTATATAGGGAATAAGGTGTCACTACAGCGAAAAGGGTGTCCCTGTATAGGGAATAGGATGTCACTATGTAGGGAATAGAGTGTCACTATATAGGGAATAAAGTGTCACTATTTAGGGAATAGAGTGTCACTATTTAGGGAATAGAGTGTCACTATGTAGGGAATAGAGTGTCACTATGTAGGGAATAGAGTGTCACTATGTAGGGAATGAGGTGTCACTATGTAGGGTGTCACTATATAGGGAATAGAGTGTCACTATATAGGGAATAGAGTGTCACTATGTAGGGAATAGAGTGTCACTATGTAGGGAATAAGGTGTCACTATGTAGGGTGTCACTATGTAGGGAATAAAGTGTCACTATGTAGGGAATAGAGTGTCACTATATAGGGAATAGAGTGTCACTATGTAGGGAATAGGGTGTCACTATATAGGGAATAGAGTGTCACTATGTAGGAAATAGGGTGTCACTATATAAGGAATAGAGTGTCACTATATATGGAATAGAGTGTCACTATATAGGGTTTCACTATATAGGGAATAGAGTGTCACTATGTAGGGAATAAGGTGTCACTATGTAGGGAATAGAGTGTCACTATGTAGGGAATAAGGTGTCACTATGTAGGGTGTCACTATATAGGGAATAGAGTGTCACTATGTAGGGAATAAGGTGTCACTATGTAGGGTGTCACTATATAGGGAATAGGGTGTTACTATGTAGGGAATAGGGTGTCACTATGTAGGGAATAAGGTGTCACTATGTAGGGTGTCACTATGTAGGGAATAGGGTGTCACTATGTAGGGAATAAGGTGTCACTATGTAGGGAATAAAGTGTCACTATGTAGGGAATAGAGTGTCACTATATAGGGAATAGAGTGTCACTATATAGGGAATAGAGTGTAACTATATAGGGTGTCACTATATAGGGTATAGAGTGTCACTATGTAGGGAATAAGGTGTCACTATGTAGGGAATATAGTGTCACTATGTAGGGAATAGGGTGTCACTATATAGGGAATAGAGTGTCACTATATAGGGAATAAGGTGTCACTATGTAGGGTGTCACTATATAGGGAATAGGGTGTTACTATGTAGGGAATAGGGTGTCACTATGTAGGGAATAAGGTGTCACTATGTAGGGTGTCACTATGTAGGGAATAGGGTGTCACTATGTAGGGAATAAGGTGTCACTATGTAGGGAATAAAGTGTCACTATGTAGGGAATAGAGTGTCACTATATGGGGAATAGAGTGTCACTATATAGGGAATAGAGTGTCACTATATAGGGTGTCACTATATAGGGTATAGAGTGTCACTATGTAGGGAATAAGGTGTCACTATGTAGGGAATAGGGTGTCACTATATAGGGAATAGAGTGTCACTATGTAGGGAATAAGGTGTCACTATGTAGGGTGTCACTATGTAGGGTGTCACTATGTAGGGTGTCACTATGTAGGGAATAGAGTGTCACTATGTAGGGAATAGGGTGTCACTATGTAGGGAAGAGAGTGTCACTATGTAGGGAATAAGGTGTCACTATGTAGGGTGTCACTATGTAGGGTGTCACTATGTAGGGTGTCACTATGTAGGGAATAGAGTGTCACTATGTAGGGAATAGGGTGTCACTATGTAGGGAATAGGGTGTCACTATGTAGGGAATAGGGTGTCACTATGTAGGGAATAGGGTGTCACTATGTAGGGAATAGGGTGTCACTATGTAGGGGATAGAGTGTCACTATGTAGGGAATAGGGTGTCACTATGTAGGGAATAGGGTGTCACTATGTAGGGAATAGGGTGTCACTATGTAGGGAATAGGGTGTCACTATGTTGGGAATAGTGTGTCACTATGTAGGGAATAGAGTGTCACTATGTAGGGAATAGGGTGTCACTATGTAGGGTGTCACTATGTAGGGAATAGGGTGTCACTATGTAGGGAATAGAGTGTCACTATGTAGGGAATAGGGTGTCACTATGTAGGGAATAGAGTGTCACTATGTAGGGAATAAGGTGTCACTATGTAGGGTGTCACTATGTAGGGAATAGGGTGTCACTATGTAGGGAATAGGGTGTCACTATATAGGGAATAGGGTGTCACTATATAGGGAATAAGGTGTCACTATATAGGGAATAAGGTGTCACTATATAGGGAATAAGGTGTCACTATATAGGGAATAAGGTGTCACTATATAGGGAATAAGGTGTTACTACAGTGAATAGGGTGTCCCTGTATAGGGAATAAGGTGTCACTATATAGGGAATAAGGTGTCACAATATAGGGAATAAGGTGTCACTATATAGAGAATAAGGTGTCACTACAGCGAAAAGGGTGTCCCTGTATAGGGAATAGGATGTCACTATGTAGGGAATAGAGTGTCACTATATAGGGAATAAAGTGTCACTATTTAGGGAATAGAGTGTCACTATATAGGGAATAGAGTGTCACTATGTAGGGAATAGAGTGTCACTATGTAGGGAATAGAGTGTCACTATGTAGGGAATAGGGTGTCACTATATAGGGAATAGAGTGTCACTATGTAGGAAATAGGGTGTCACTATATAAGGAATAGAGTGTCACTATATATGGAATAGAGTGTCACTATATAGGGTTTCACTATATAGGGAATAGAGTGTCACTATGTAGGGAATAGAGTGTCACTATGTAGGGAATAGAGTGTCACTATGTAGGGAATAGGGTGTCACTATATAGGGAATAGAGTGTCACTATGTAGGAAATAGGGTGTCACTATATAAGGAATAGAGTGTCACTATATATGGAATAGAGTGTCACTATATAGGGTTTCACTATATAGGGAATAAGGTGTCACTATGTAGGGAATAGAGTGTCACTATGTAGGGAATAAGGTGTCACTATGTAGGGAATAGGGTGTCACTATGTAGGGAATAGGGTGTCACTATGTAGGGAATAGATTGTCACTATGTAGGGAATAGAGTGTCACTATATAGGGAATAGAGTGTCACTATGTAGGGAATAGAGTGTCAATATATAGGGAATAGGGTGTCACTATATAGGGAATAGATTGTCACTATGTAGGGAATAGAGTGTCGCTATGTAGGGAATAGAGTGTCACTATGTAGGGAATAGGGTGTCACTATATAGGGAATAGGGTGTCACTATATAGGGAATAGAGTGTCACTATGTAGGGAATAGAGTGTCACTATGTAGGGAATAGAGTGTCACTATATAGGGAATAGAGTGTCACTATGTAGGATGTCACTATATAGGGAATATAGTGTCACTATGTAGGATGTCACTATATAGGGAATAGAGTGTCACTATGTAGGGAATAGATTGTCACTATGTAGGGAATAGAGTGTCACTATGTAGGGAATAGGGTGTCACTATATAGGGTGTCACTATGTAGGGTGTCACTATGTAGGGAATAGAGTGTCACTATGTAGGGAATAGGGTGTCACTATATAGGGTGTCACTATGTAGGGTGTCACTATGTAGGGTGTCACTATGTAGGGAATAGAGTGTCACTATGTAGGGAATAGAGTGTCACTATGTAGGGAATAGAGTGTCACTATATAGGGAATAGAGTGTCACTATGTAGGGAATAGGGTGTCACTATATAGGGTGTCACTATGTAGGGTGTCACTATATAGGGAATAGAGTGTCACTATGTAGGGAATAGAGTGTCACTATGTAGGGTGTCACTATATAGGGAATAGTGTGTTACTATATAGGGAATAGGGTGTCACTATGTAGGGAATAGGGTGTCACTATGTAGGGAATAGGGTGTCACTATGTAGGGAATAGGGTGTCAATATGTAGGGAATTGTGTGTCACTATGTAGGGAATAGGGTGTCACTATGTAGGGAATAGAGTGTCACTGTGTAGGGAATAGAATGTCACTATGTAGGGAATAGAGTGTCACTATGTAGGGAATAGAGTGTCACTATGTAGGGAATAAGGTGTCACTATGTAGGGTGTCACTATGTAGGGAATAGGGTGTCACTATGTAGGGAATAGGGTGTCACTATGTAGGGAATAGATTGTCACTATGTAGGGAATAGAGTGTCACTATATAGGGAATAGAGTGTCACTATGTAGGATGTCACTATATAGGGAATAGAGTGTCACTATGTAGGGAATAGAGTGTCACTATGTAGGGAATAGAGTGTCACTATATAGGGAATAGAGTGTCACTATGTAGGGAATAGGGTGTCACTATATAGGGTGTCACTATGTAGGGTGTCACTATGTAGGGTGTCACTATATAGGGAATAGAGTGTCACTATGTAGGGAATAGATTGTCACTATGTAGGGAATAGAGTGTCACTATATAGGGAATAGAGTGTCACTATGTAGGGAATAGAGTGTCACTATATAGGGAATAGGGTGTCACTATATAGGGAATAGATTGTCACTATGTAGGGAATAGAGTGTCGCTATGTAGGGAATAGAGTGTCACTATGTAGGGAATAGAGTGTCACTATATAGGGAATAGAGTGTCACTATATAGGGTGTCACTATGTAGGGTGTCACTATGTAGGGTGTCACTATATAGGGAATAGAGTGTCACTATGTAGGGAATAGAGTGTCACTATGTAGGGTGTCACTATATAGGGAATAGGGTGTTACTATATAGGGAATAGGGTGTCACTATGTAGGGAATAGGATGTCACTATGTAGGGAATAGGGTGTCACTATGTAGGGAATAGGGTGTCAATATGTAGGGAATTGTGTGTCACTATGTAGGGAATAGGGTGTCACTATGTAGGGAATAGAGTGTCACTGTGTAGGGAATAGAATGTCACTATGTAGGGAATAGAGTGTCACTATGTAGGGAATAAGGTGTCACTATGTAGGGTGTCACTATGTAGGGAATAGGGTGTCACTATGTAGGGAATAGGGTGTCACTATGTAGGGAATAGATTGTCACTATGTAGGGAATAGAGTGTCACTATATAGGGAATAGAGTGTCACTATGTAGGGAATAGAGTGTCACTATATAGGGAATAGGGTGTCACTATATAGGGAATAGATTGTCACTATGTAGGGAATAGAGTGTCGCTATGTAGGGAATAGAGTGTCACTATGTAGGGAATAGAGTGTCACTATATAGGGAATAGGGTGTCACTATATAGGGAATAGAGTGTCACTATGTAGGGAATAGAGTGTCACTATATAGGGAATAGAGTGTCACTATGTAGGATGTCACTATATAGGCAATATAGTGTCACTATGTAGGATGTCACTATATAGGGAATAGAGTGTCACTATGTAGGGAATAGGGTGTCAATATGTAGGGAATTGTGTGTCACTATGTAGGGAATAGGGTGTCACTATGTAGGGAATAGAGTGTCACTGTGTAGGGAATAGAATGTCACTATGTAGGGAATAGAGTGTCACTATGTAGGGAATAGAGTGTCACTATGTAGGGAATAAGGTGTCACTATGTAGGGTGTCACTATGTAGGGAATAGGGTGTCACTATGTAGGGAATAGGGTGTCACTATGTAGGGAATAGATTGTCACTATGTAGGGAATAGAGTGTCACTATATAGGGAATAGAGTGTCACTATGTAGGGAATAGAGTGTCACTATATAGGGAATAGGGTGTCACTATATAGGGAATAGATTGTCACTATGTAGGGAATAGAGTGTCGCTATGTAGGGAATAGAGTGTCACTATGTAGGGAATAGAGTGTCACTATGTAGGGAATAGGGTGTCACTATATAGGGAATAGAGTGTCACTATGTAGGGAATAGAGTGTCACTATGTAGGGAATAGAGTGTCACTATATAGGGAATAGAGTGTGTAGGATGTCACTATATAGGGAATATAGTGTCACTATGTAGGATGTCACTATGTAGGGAATAGTGTCACTATATAGTGTCACTATGTAGGGAATAGATTGTCACTATGTAGGGAATAGGAGTGTCACTATATAGGGAATAGAGTGTCACTATGTAGGGAATAGAGTGTCACTATGTAGGGAATAGGGTGTCACTATATAGGAATAGGGTGTCACTATATGGGAATAGATTGTCACTATGTAGGGAATAGAGTGTCACTATGTAGGGAATAGAGTGTCACTATGTAGGGAATAGAGTGTCACTATATAGGAATAGGGTGTCACTATATAGGGAATAGAGTGTCACTATGTAGGGAATAGAGTGTCACTATGTAGGGAATAGAGTGTCACTATATAGGGAATAGAGTGTCACTATGTAGGATGTCACTATATAGGGAATATAGTGTCACTATATAGGGAATATATTGTCACTATGTAGGGAATAGAGTGTCACTATGTAGGGAATAGGGTGTCACTATATAGGGTGTCACTATGTAGGGTGTCACTATGTAGGGTGTCACTATGTAGGGAATATAGTGTCACTATGTAGGGAATAGGGTGTCACTATATAGGGTGTCACTATGTAGGGTGTCACTATGTAGGGTGTCACTATGTAGGGAATAGAGTGTCACTATGTAGGAATAGAGTGTCACTATGTAGGGAATAGAGTGTCACTATGTAGGGAATAGAGTGTCACTATATAGGGAATAGGGTGTCACTATGTAGGGAATAGAGTGTCACTATGTAGGAATAGAGTGTCACTATGTAGGGAATAGAGTGTCACTATATAGGGAATAGAGTGTCACTATGTAGGAATAGGTGTCACTATATAGGGTGTCACTATGTAGGGTGTCACTATGTAGGGTGTCACTATATAGGGAATAGAGTGTCACTATGTAGGAATAGATTGTCACTATGTAGGGAATAGAGTGTCACTATATAGGGAATAGAGTGTCACTATGTAGGGAATAGAGTGTCACTATATAGGAATAGGGTGTCACTATATAGGGAATAGAGTGTCACTATGTAGGAATAGAGTGTCACTATGTAGGGAATAGAGTGTCACTATATAGGGAATAGAGTGTCACTATGTAGGATGTCACTATATAGGGAATATAGTGTCACTATGTAGGATGTCACTATATAGGAATAGAGTGTCACTATGTAGGGAATAGAGTGTCACTATGTAGGGAATAGAGGTCAATAGGGAATGTCACTATGTAGGGAATAGAGTGTCACTATGTAGGAATAGGTGTCACTATATAGGGTGTCACTATGTAGGGTGTCACTATGTAGAGTGTCACTATGTAGGGAATAGAGTGTCACTATGTAGGGAATAGGGTGTCACTATATAGGGTGTCACTATGTAGGGTGTCACTATGTAGGGTGTCACTATGTAGGGAATAGAGTGTCACTATGTAGGGAATAGAGTGTCACTATATAGGGAATAGAGTGTCACTATGTAGGGAATAGGGTGTCACTATGTAGGGAATAGGGTGTCACTATATAGGGTGTCACTATGTAGGGTGTCACTATGTAGGGTGTCACTATATAGGGAATAGAGTGTCACTATGTAGGGAATAGAGTGTCACTATGTAGGGTGTCACTATATAGGGAATAGGGTGTTACTATATAGGGAATAGGGTGTCACTATGTAGGGAATAGGGTGTCACTATGTAGGGAATAGGGTGTCACTATGTAGGGAATAGGGTGTCAATATGTAGGGAATTGTGTGTCACTATGTAGGGAATAGGGTGTCACTATGTAGGGAATAGAGTGTCACTGTGTAGGGAATAGAATGTCACTATGTAGGGAATAGAGTGTCACTATGTAGGGAATAAGGTGTCACTATGTAGGGTGTCACTATGTAGGGAATAGGGTGTCACTATGTAGGGAATAGGGTGTCACTATGTAGGGAATAGATTGTCACTATGTAGGGAATAGAGTGTCACTATATAGGGAATAGGGTGTCACTATATAGGGAATAGATTGTCGCTATGTAGGGAATAGAGTGTCGCTATGTAGGGAATAGAGTGTCACTATGTAGGGAATAGAGTGTCACTATATAGGGAATAGGGTGTCACTATATAGGGAATAGAGTGTCACTATGTAGGGAATAGAGTGTCACTATATAGGGAATAGAGTGTCACTATGTAGGATGTCACTATATAGGCAATATAGTGTCACTATGTAGGATGTCACTATATAGGGAATAGAGTGTCACTATGTAGGGAATAGGGTGTCAATATGTAGGGAATTGTGTGTCACTATGTAGGGAATAGGGTGTCACTATGTAGGGAATAGAGTGTCGCTATGTAGGGAATAGAGTGTCACTATGTAGGGAATAGAGTGTCACTATATAGGGAATAGGGTGTCACTATATAGGGAATAGAGTGTCACTATGTAGGGAATAGAGTGTCACTATATAGGGAATAGAGTGTCACTATGTAGGATGTCACTATATAGGCAATATAGTGTCACTATGTAGGATGTCACTATATAGGAATAGAGTGTCACTATGTAGGGAATAGGGTGTCAATATGTAGGGAATGTGTGTCACTATGTAGGGAATAGGGTGTCACTATGTAGGGAATAGAGTGTCACTGTGTAGGGAATAGAATGTCACTATGTAGGGAATAGAGTGTCACTATGTAGGAATAGAGTGTCACTATGTAGGGAATAAGGTGTCACTATGTAGGGTGTCACTATGTAGGGAATAGGGTGTCACTATGTAGGGAATAGGGTGTCACTATGTAGGGAATAGATTGTCACTATGTAGGAATAGAGTGTCACTATATAGGGAATAGAGTGTCACTATGTAGGGAATAGAGTGTCACTATATAGGGAATAGGGTGTCACTATATAGGGAATAGATTGTCACTATGTAGGGAATAGAGTGTCGCTATGTAGGGAATAGAGTGTCACTATGTAGGGAATAGAGTGTCACTATGTAGGGAATAGGGTGTCACTATATAGGGAATAGAGTGTCACTATGTAGGGAATAGAGTGTCACTATGTAGGGAATAGAGTGTCACTATATAGGGAATAGAGTGTCACTATGTAGGATGTCACTATATAGGGAATATAGTGTCACTATGTAGGATGTCACTATGTAGGGAATAGGGTGTCACTATGTAGGGAATAGATTGTCACTATGTAGGGAATAGAGTGTCACTATATAGGAATAGAGTGTCACTATGTAGGAATAGAGTGTCACTATGTAGGGAATAGGGTGTCACTATATAGGGAATAGATTGTCACTATGTAGGGAATAGAGTGTCACTATGTAGGGAATAGAGTGTCACTATGTAGGGAATAGAGTGTCACTATATAGGAATAGGGTGTCACTATGTAGGGAATAGAGTGTCACTATATAGGAATAGAGTGTCACTATGTAGGATGTCACTATATAGGAATATAGTGTCACTATGTAGGATGTCACTATATAGGGAATAGAGTGTCACTATGTAGGGAATAGAGTGTCACTATGTAGGGAATAGAGTGTCACTATATAGGGAATAGATTGTCACTATGTAGGGAATAGAGTGTCACTATGTAGGGAATAGGGTGTCACTATATAGGGTGTCACTATGTAGGGTGTCACTATGTAGAGTGTCACTATGTAGGGAATAGAGTGTCACTATGTAGGGAATAGGGTGTCACTATATAGGGTGTCACTATGTAGGGTGTCACTATGTAGGGTGTCACTATGTAGGGAATAGAGTGTCACTATGTAGGGAATAGAGTGTCACTATATAGGGAATAGAGTGTCACTATGTAGGGAATAGGGTGTCACTATGTAGGGAATAGGGTGTCACTATATAGGGTGTCACTATGTAGGGTGTCACTATGTAGGGTGTCACTATATAGGGAATAGAGTGTCACTATGTAGGGAATAGAGTGTCACTATGTAGGGTGTCACTATATAGGGAATAGGGTGTTACTATATAGGGAATAGGGTGTCACTATGTAGGGAATAGGGTGTCACTATGTAGGGAATAGGTGTCACTATGTAGGAATAGGGTGTCAATATGTAGGAATTGTGTGTCACTATGTAGGGAATAGGTGTCACTATGTAGGGAATAGAGTGTCACTGTGTAGGGAATAGAATGTCACTATGTAGGGAATAGAGTGTCACTATGTAGGGAATAAGGTGTCACTATGTAGGGTGTCACTATGTAGGGAATAGGGTGTCACTATGTAGGGAATAGGGTGTCACTATGTAGGGAATAGATTGTCACTATGTAGGAATAGAGTGTCACTATATAGGGAATAGGTGTCACTATATAGGGAATAGATTGTCACTATGTAGGGAATAGAGTGTTAGGGAATAGAGTGTCACTATGTAGGGAATAGAGTGTCACTATATAGGGAATAGGGTGTCACTATATAGGAATAGAGTGTCACTATGTAGGGAATAGAGTGTCACTATATAGGGAATAGAGTGTCACTATGTAGGATGTCACTATATAGGCAATATAGTGTCACTATGTAGGATGTCACTATATAGGGAATAGAGTGTCACTATGTAGGGGAATAGGGTGTCAATATGTAGGGAATTGTGTGTCACTATGTAGGAATAGGGTGTCACTATGTAGGGAATAGAGTGTCGCTATGTAGGGAATAGAGTGTCACTATGTAGGAATAGAGTGTCACTATATAGGGAATAGGGTGTCACTATATAGGGAATAGAGTGTCACTATGTAGGGAATAGAGTGTCACTATATAGGGAATAGAGTGTCACTATGTAGGATGTCACTATATAGGCAATATAGTGTCACTATGTAGGATGTCACTATATAGGAATAGAGTGTCACTATGTAGGGAATAGGGTGTCAATATGTAGGGAATTGTGTGTCACTATGTAGGGAATAGGGTGTCACTATGTAGGAATAGAGTGTCACTGTGTAGGGAATAGAATGTCACTATGTAGGGAATAGAGTGTCACTATGTAGGGAATAGAGTGTCACTATGTAGGAATAAGGTGTCACTATGTAGGGTGTCACTATGTAGGGAATAGGGTGTCACTATGTAGGGAATAGGGTGTCACTATGTAGGGAATAGATTGTCACTATGTAGGGAATAGAGTGTCACTATATAGGGAATAGAGTGTCACTATGTAGGGAATAGAGTGTCACTATATAGGGAATAGGTGTCACTATATAGGAATAGATTGTCACTATGTAGGGAATAGAGTGTCGCTATGTAGGGAATAGAGTGTCACTATGTAGGGAATAGAGTGTCACTATGTAGGGAATAGGGTGTCACTATATAGGGAATAGAGTGTCACTATGTAGGGAATAGAGTGTCACTATGTAGGGAATAGAGTGTCACTATATAGGGAATAGAGTGTCACTATGTAGGATGTCACTATATAGGGAATATAGTGTCACTATGTAGGATGTCACTATGTAGGGAATAGGGTGTCACTATGTAGGGAATAGATTGTCACTATGTAGGGAATAGAGTGTCACTATATAGGGAATAGAGTGTCACTATGTAGGGAATAGAGTGTCACTATATAGGGAATAGGGTGTCACTATATAGGGAATAGATTGTCACTATGTAGGGAATAGAGTGTCGCTATGTAGGGAATAGAGTGTCACTATGTAGGGAATAGAGTGTCACTATATAGGGAATAGGGTGTCACTATATAGGGAATAGAGTGTCACTATGTAGGGAATAGAGTGTCACTATGTAGGGAATAGAGTGTCACTATATAGGGAATAGAGTGTCACTATGTAGGATGTCACTATATAGGGAATATAGTGTCACTATGTAGGATGTCACTATATAGGGAATATAGTGTCACTATATAGGGAATAGATTGTCACTATGTAGGGAATAGAGTGTCACTATGTAGGGAATAGGGTGTCACTATATAGGGTGTCACTATGTAGGGTGTCACTATGTAGGGTGTCACTATGTAGGGAATATAGTGTCACTATGTAGGGAATAGGGTGTCACTATATAGGGTGTCACTATGTAGGGTGTCACTATGTAGGGTGTCACTATGTAGGGAATAGAGTGTCACTATGTAGGGAATAGAGTGTCACTATGTAGGGAATAGAGTGTCACTATGTAGGGAATAGAGTGTCACTATATAGGGAATAGGGTGTCACTATGTAGGGAATAGAGTGTCACTATGTAGGGAATAGAGTGTCACTATGTAGGGAATAGAGTGTCACTATATAGGGAATAGAGTGTCACTATGTAGGGAATAGGGTGTCACTATATAGGGTGTCACTATGTAGGGTGTCACTATGTAGGGTGTCACTATATAGGGAATAGAGTGTCACTATGTAGGGAATATATTGTCACTATGTAGGGAATAGAGTGTCACTATATAGGGAATAGAGTGTCACTATGTAGGGAATAGAGTGTCACTATATAGGGAATAGGGTGTCACTATATAGGGAATAGAGTGTCACTATGTAGGGAATAGAGTGTCACTATGTAGGGAATAGAGTGTCACTATATAGGGAATAGAGTGTCACTATGTAGGATGTCACTATATAGGGAATATAGTGTCACTATGTAGGATGTCACTATATAGGGAATAGAGTGTCACTATGTAGGGAATAGAGTGTCACTATGTAGGGAATAGAGTGTCACTATATAGGGAATAGATTGTCACTATGTAGGGAATAGAGTGTCACTATGTAGGGAATAGGGTGTCACTATATAGGGTGTCACTATGTAGGGTGTCACTATGTAGGGTGTCACTATGTAGGGAATAGAGTGTCACTATGTAGGGAATAGGGTGTCACTATATAGGGTGTCACTATGTAGGGTGTCACTATGTAGGGTGTCACTATGTAGGGAATAGAGTGTCACTATGTAGGGAATAGAGTGTCACTATATAGGGAATAGAGTGTCACTATGTAGGGAATAGGGTGTCACTATGTAGGGAATAGGGTGTCACTATATAGGGTGTCACTATGTAGGGTGTCACTATGTAGGGTGTCACTATATAGGGAATAGAGTCACTATGTAGGGAATAGAGTGTCACTATGTAGGGTGTCACTATATAGGGAATAGGGTGTTACTATATAGGGAATAGGGTGTCACTATGTAGGGAATAGGGTGTCACTATGTAGGGAATAGGGTGTCACTATGTAGGGAATAGGGTGTCAATATGTAGGGAATTGTGTCACTATGTAGGAATATGGTGTCACTATGTAGGGAATAGAGTGTCACTGTGTAGGGAATAGAATGTCACTATGTAGGGAATAGAGTGTCACTATGTAGGGAATAGGGTGTCACTATGTAGGGAATAGGGTGTCACTGTGTAGGGAATAGATTGTCACTATGTAGGGAATAGAGTGTCACTATATAGGGAATAGAGTGTCACTATGTAGGGAATAGAGTGTCACTATATAGGGAATAGGGTGTCACTATATAGGGTGTCACTATGTAGGGTGTCACTATGTAGGGTGTCACTATGTAGGGAATATAGTGTCACTATGTAGGGAATAGGGTGTCACTATATAGGGTGTCACTATGTAGGGTGTCACTATGTAGGGTGTCACTATGTAGGGAATAGAGTGTCACTATGTAGGGAATAGAGTGTCACTATGTAGGGAATAGAGTGTCACTATGTAGGGAATAGAGTGTCACTATATAGGGAATAGGGTGTCACTATGTAGGGAATAGAGTGTCACTATGTAGGGAATAGAGTGTCACTATGTAGGGAATAGAGTGTCACTATATAGGGAATAGAGTGTCACTATGTAGGGAATAGGGTGTCACTATATAGGGTGTCACTATGTAGGGTGTCACTATGTAGGGTGTCACTATATAGGGAATAGAGTGTCACTATGTAGGGAATATATTGTCACTATGTAGGGAATAGAGTGTCACTATATAGGGAATAGAGTGTCACTATGTAGGGAATAGAGTGTCACTATATAGGGAATAGGGTGTCACTATATAGGGAATAGAGTGTCACTATGTAGGGAATAGAGTGTCACTATGTAGGGAATAGAGTGTCACTATATAGGGAATAGAGTGTCACTATGTAGGATGTCACTATATAGGGAATATAGTGTCACTATGTAGGATGTCACTATATAGGGAATAGAGTGTCACTATGTAGGGAATAGAGTGTCACTATGTAGGGAATAGAGTGTCACTATATAGGGAATAGATTGTCACTATGTAGGGAATAGAGTGTCACTATGTAGGGAATAGGGTGTCACTATATAGGGTGTCACTATGTAGGGTGTCACTATGTAGGGTGTCACTATGTAGGGAATAGAGTGTCACTATGTAGGGAATAGGGTGTCACTATATAGGGTGTCACTATGTAGGGTGTCACTATGTAGGGTGTCACTATGTAGGGAATAGAGTGTCACTATGTAGGGAATAGAGTGTCACTATATAGGGAATAGAGTGTCACTATGTAGGGAATAGGGTGTCACTATGTAGGGAATAGGGTGTCACTATATAGGGTGTCACTATGTAGGGTGTCACTATGTAGGGTGTCACTATATAGGGAATAGAGTCACTATGTAGGGAATAGAGTGTCACTATGTAGGGTGTCACTATATAGGGAATAGGGTGTTACTATATAGGGAATAGGGTGTCACTATGTAGGGAATAGGGTGTCACTATGTAGGGAATAGGGTGTCACTATGTAGGGAATAGGGTGTCAATATGTAGGGAATTGTGTGTCACTATGTAGGGAATATGGTGTCACTATGTAGGGAATAGAGTGTCACTGTGTAGGGAATAGAATGTCACTATGTAGGGAATAGAGTGTCACTATGTAGGGAATAGGGTGTCACTATGTAGGGAATAGGGTGTCACTGTGTAGGGAATAGATTGTCACTATGTAGGGAATAGAGTGTCACTATATAGGGAATAGAGTGTCACTATGTAGGGAATAGAGTGTCACTATATAGGGAATAGGGTGTCACTATATAGGGAATAGATTGTCACTATGTAGGGAATAGAGTGTCGCTATGTAGGGAATAGAGTGTCACTATGTAGGGAATAGAGTGTCACTATATAGGGAATAGGGTGTCACTATATAGGGAATAGAGTGTCACTATGTAGGGAATAGAGTGTCACTATGTAGGGAATAGAGTGTCACTATATAGGGAATAGAGTGTCACTATGTAGGATGTCACTATATAGGCAATATAGTGTCACTATGTAGGATGTCACTATATAGGGAATAGAGTGTCACTATGTAGGGAATAGAGTGTCACTATGTAGGGAATAGAGTGTCACTATGTAGGGAATAGGGTGTCACTATATAGGGTGTCACTATGTAGGGTGTCACTATGTAGGGTGTCACTATGTAGGGAATAGAGTGTCACTATGTAGGGAATAGAGTGTCACTATGTAGGGAATAGAGTGTCACTATATAGGGAATAGAGTGTCACTATGTAGGGAATAGGGTGTCACTATATAGGGTGTCACTATGTAGGGTGTCACTATGTAGGGTGTCACTATATAGGGAATAGAGTGTCACTATGTAGGGAATAGAGTGTCACTATATATGGAATAGAGTGTCACTATGTAGGGAATAGAGTGTCACTATGTAGGGAATAGCATGGCATTTTGGACCAAACCATGTTTTCTGTCAGCTTTTGTCTTTGCTTCCGTTTTACTTGAAATTGAACCTGAATTATTAGAGGACACTCTTGTACATTTATATATTTTTTATATTTGTTGGGTAATTTATGTATGTTGATGTGTGCTTGTTTGTGTCAATAAAATATTGTTTTTTTTCTCCTGATTCTCCTGAGTGCATTTATTGAAACAGAGTATCAGAGCATGGCGCTGTACTTGAACTTACCGTCTCTTCTGTCCTCATGGACTCAGCACTGAGTGATACGTGGGGTTAAGAGTGGTGACACATGGTAACACACAGAAGGGTTGACTGTAGAGGTAAATGTCTTATTGCAGATGGACAGACAGGACACTGTGACTGTAGAGGTAAATGTCTTATTGCAGATGGACAGACAGGACACTATGACCTGTGACTGTAGAGGTAAATGTCTTATTGCAGATGGACAGACAGGACACTATGAACTGTGACTGCAGAGGTAAATGTCTTATTGCAGATGGACAGACAGGACACTATGACCTGTGACTGTAGAGGTAAATGTCTTATTGCAGATGGACAGACAGGACACTATGACCTGTAGAGGTAAATGTCTTATTGCAGATGGACAGACAGGACACTATGAACTGTGACTGTAGAGGTAAATGTCTTATTGCAGATGGACAGACAGGACACTATGAACTGTGACTGTAGAGGTAAATGTCTTATTGCAGATGGACAGACAGGACACTATGAACTGTGACTGTAAGTTACATGCCTTATTACAGATGGACAGACAGGACACTATGAACTGTGACTGTAGAGGTAAATGTCTTATTGCAGATGGACAGACAGGACACTATGAACTGTAAGTTACATGCCTTATTACAGATGGACAGACAGGACACTATGTACTGTGACTGTAGAGGTAAATGTCTTATTGCAGATGGACAGACAGGACACTATGAACTGTGACTGTGGAGGTAAATGTCTTATTGTAGATGGACTGTAGTGTCAGGGGGTATTTAGTATCTGTAAGGCTGTAGTGTCAGGGGGTATTTAGTATCTGTAAGGCTGTAGTGTCAGGGGGTATTTAGTATCTGTAAGGCTGTAGTGTCAGGGGGTATTTAGTATCTGTAAGGCTGTAGTGTCAGGGGGTATTTAGTATCTGTAAGGCTGTAGTGTCAGGGGTATTTAGTATCTGTAAGGCTGTAGTGTCAGGGGGTATTTAATTAAGGATCAACCCTTTTTTTCAATTTTCGCCTAAAATGACATACCCAAATCTAACTGTCTGTAGCTAAGGAACTGAAGCAAAGATCTGCATATTCTTTGCACCATTTGAAAGGAAACACTTTGAACTTTGTGGAAATGTGAAATGAATATAGCAGAATATAACACATTATATCTGGTAGACGATAATACAAAGAAAAAAACAACTGTTTTTATTTTACTTTTTAAGTTCCATCATCTTTGAAATGCAAGAGAAAGGCCATAATGTATTATTCCAGCCAATGTGCAATTTGGATTTTGGCCACTAGACGGCAGCAGTGTATGTGTAAAGTTTTAGACTGATCCAATGAACCATTTAATTTCTGTTCAAAATTTTGAATCAAGACTGGCCAAATGTGCCTAATTAGTTTATTAATAACTTTTCATGTTCAAAACTTGTGCACTCTCCTCAAACAATAGCACGGTATTCTTTTACTCTAATAGCTACTGTAAATTGGACAGTGCGGTTAGATTAACAATAATTTAAGCTTTCTACCCATATCAGATATGTCTATGTCCTGGGAAATGTTCTTGTTACTTGTTACTTGCTAGTCATGCTAATGGCATTAGCCTACGTTAGCTCAACTGTCCCGCAGGGGACGCACCAATCCTGAAGAATATATTAAGCTGTTTTAGTACATTTCTGCGGTGCAATGGTGCAAAGACGGCCAGTGGGCTGAGGCGAGCATCCTCTTGTCAACCGCCAGGGAATGTGGGTAATTCAGGAGATATGATCAGCATGTACCCTCAGAGGGAGACCTGTCCTCCACACCACAACAAACGCACACACACACAAACACGCAAGCAAACACCAACACACATACACACACAAGCACGAACACACACGTACAAACACACACACGTACAAACACACACACACACACACACACACACACACACACACACACACACACACACACACACACACAGGCAAGCACAAACATGTGCACACACACACTAACACACACACAGGCAAGCACACACAAACACAAACACACACACACAGAGGCAAGCACACACACATGCACACACACACAAACACACACACACACACACACTGAGGGAGACCTGTCCTGTACTGGGAGCAAGTCCCGACCAAACACAACCACACCACCAGGTTCCTATTGTACAGAGGAGCCGGGGGACAGTCACAGTCTAGAACCAGGGGACAGTCACAGCCCAGAGCCAGGGGACAGTCACAGTCTAGAGCCAGGGGACAGTCACAGCCTAGAGCCAGGGGACAGCCACAGTCTAGAGCCAGGGGACAGTCACAGTCTAGAGCCAGGGGACAGTCACAGCCTAGAGCCAGGGGACAGCCCAGAGCCGGGGGACAGTCACAGTCCAGAGCCAGGGGACAGTCACAGTCTAGAGCCAGGGGACAGTCACAGTCTAGAGCCAGGGGACAGTCACAGCCTAGAGCCAGGGGACAGCCCAGAGCCAGGGGACAGTCACAGTCTAGAGCCAGGGAACAGCCCAGAGCCAGGGGACAGTCACAGTCTAGAGCCAGGGGACAGCCCAGAGCCAGGGGACAGTCACAGTCTAGAACCAGGGGACAGTCAGAGCCAGGGGACAGTCACAGTACAGAGCCAGGGGACAGTCACAGTCTAGAGCCAGGGGAGAGTCACAGCCCAGAGCCAGGGGACAGTCAGAGCCCAGAGCCAGGGGACAGTCAGAGCCCAGAGCCAGGGGACAGCCCAGAGCCAGGGGACAGTCACAGCCTAGAGCCAGGGGACAGTCACAGCCCAGAGCCAGGGGACAGTCACAGTCTAGAGCCAGGGGAGAGTCACAGCCCAGAGCCAGGGGACAGTCAGAGCCCAGAGCCAGGGGACAGTCACAGTACAGAGCCAGGGGACAGTCACAGTCTAGAACCAGGAGAAAGTCACAGCCCAGAGCCAGGGGACAGTCACAGTCTAGAGCCAGGGGAGAGTCACAGCCCAGAGCCAGGGGACAGTCACAGTACAGAGCCAGGGGACAGTCACAGTCTAGAGCCAGGGGACAGCCCAGAGCCAGGGGACAGTCACAGCCCAGAGCCAGGATACAGTCACAGTCTAGAGCCAGGGGACAGTCACAGTCTAGAGCCAGGGGACAGTCACAGTCAAGAGCCAGGGGACAGTCACAGTCTAGAGCCAGGGGAGAGTCACAGTCTAGACCCAGGGGACAGCCAAAGTCTAGAGCCAGGGGACAGCCACAGTCTAGAGCCAGGGGACAGTCACAGTCTAGAGCCAGGGGACAGTTACAGTACAGAACCAGGGGACAGACACAGCCCAGAGCCAGGGGACAGTCACAGTCTAGAGCCAGGGGACAGTCACAGTCTAGAGCCAGGGGACAGTCACAGTCTAGAGCCAGGGGACAGCCCAGAGCCAGGGGACAGTCACAGCCCAGAGCAAGGATACAGTCATAGTCTAGAGCCAGGGGACAGTCACAGTCTAGAGCCAGGGGACAGTCACAGTCTAGAGCCAGGGGACAGCCCAGAGCCAGGGGACAGTCACAGCCCAGAGCAAGGATACAGTCATAGTCTAGAGCCAGGGGACAGTCACAGTCTAGAGCCAGGGGACAGTCACAGTCTAGAGCCAGGGGACAGTCACAGCCTAGATCCAGGGGACAGTCACAGTCTAGAGCCAGGGGACAGAAACAGCCCAGAGCCAGGGGACAGTCACAGCCCAGAGCCAGGGGACAGTCACAGTCTAGAGCCAGGGGACAGTCACAGTCTAGAGCCAGGGGACAGCCCGGAGCCAGGGGAAAGTCACAGCCCAGAGCCAGGGGACAGTCACAGTCCAGAGCCAGGGGACAGTCACAGTCCAGAGCCAGGGGACAGTCACAGCCCAGAGCCAGGGGACAGACACAGCCCAGAGCCAGGGGACAGTCACAGACTAGAGCCAGCGGACAGACACAGTCTAGAGCCAGGGGACAGCCTAGAGCCAGGGGACAGTCACAGCCCAGAGCCAGGGGACAGACACAGCCCAGAGCCAGGGGACAGTCACAGTCTAGAGCCAGGGGACAGTCACAGTCTAGAGCCAGGGGACAGTCACAGTCTAGAGCCAGGGGACAGTCACAGCCTAGAGCCAGGGGACAGTCACAGCCTAGAGCCAGGGGACAGTCACAGTCTAGAGCCAGGGGACAGTCACAGTCTAGAGCCAGGGGACAGTCACAGCCCAGAGCCAGGGGACAGTGACAGTCTAGAGCCAGGGGACAGTCACAGTCTAGAGCCAGGGGACAGCCCGGAGCCAGGGGACAGTCACAGTCCAGAGCCATGGGACAGACCCAGCCCAGAGCCAGGGGACAGACACAGCCCAGAGCCAGGGGACAGTCACAGTCTAGAGCCAGGGGACAGTCACAGTCTAGAGCCAGGGGACAGAAACAGTCCAGAGCCAGGGGACAGTCACAGCCCAGAGCCAGGGGACAGACACAGCCCAGAGCCAGGGGACAGTCACAGTCTAGAGCCAGGGGACAGCCCAGAGCCAGGGGACAGTCACAGTCCAGAGCCAGGGGACAGACACAGCCCAGAGCCAGGGGACAGCCCAGAGCCAGGGGACAGACACAGCCCAGAGCCAGGGGACAGTCACAGACTAGAGCCAGGGGACAGTCACAGTCTAGAGCCAGGGGACAGTCACAGTCTAGAGCCAGGGGACAGTCTAGAGCCAGGGGACAGTCCAGAGCCAGGGGACAGTCACAGCCCAGAGCCAGGATACAGTCACAGTCTAGAGCCAGGGGACAGTCACAGTCTAGAGCCAGGGGACAGTCACAGCCTAGAGCCAGGGGACAGTCACAGCCTAGAGCCAGGGGACAGTCACAGTCTAGAGCCAGGGGACAGAAACAGCCCAGAGCCAGGGGACAGTCACAGCCCAGAGCCAGGGGACAGTCACAGTACAGAGCCAGGGGACAGTCACAGTCTAGAGCCAGGGGACAGTCACAGTCTAGAGCCAGGGGACAGCCACAGTCTAGAGCCAGGGGACAGCCCAGAGCCAGGGGACAGTCACAGCCCAGAGCCAGGGGACAGACACAGCCCAGAGCCAGGGGACAGTCACAGTCTAGAGCCAGGGGACAGTCACAGTCTAGAGCCAGGGGACAGTCACAGTCTAGAGCCAGGGGACAGCCCAGAGCCAGGGGACAGTCACAGCCCAGAGCCAGGATACAGTCATAGTCTAGAGCCAGGGGACAGTCACAGTCTAGAGCCAGGGGACAGTCACAGTCTAGAGCCAGGGGACAGTCACAGCCTAGAGCCAGGGGACAGTCACAGCCTAGAGCCAGAGGACAGTCACAGTCTAGAGCCAGGGGACAGAAACAGCCCAGAGCCAGGGGACAGTCACAGCCCAGAGCCAGGGGACAGTCACAGTCTAGAGCCAGGGGACAGTCACAGTCTAGAGCCAGGGGACAGCCCGGAGCCAGGGGAAAGTCACAGCCCAGAGCCAGGGGACAGTCACAGTCCAGAGCCAGGGGACAGTCACAGCCCAGAGCCAGGGGACAGACACAGCCCAGAGCCAGGGGACAGTCACAGACTAGAGCCAGGGGACAGACACAGTCTAGAGCCAGCTGACAGTCACAGCCCAGAGCCAGGGGACAGTCACAGCCCAGAGCCAGGGGACAGTCACAGACTAGAGCCAGTGGACAGACACAGTCTAGAGCCAGGGGACAGCCCAGAGCCAGGGGACAGTCACAGCCCAGAGCCAGGGGACAGACACAGCCCAGAGCCAGGGGACAGTCACAGTCTAGAGCCAGGGGACAGTCACAGTCTAGAGCCAGGGGACAGTCACAGTCTAGAGCCAGGGGACAGTCACAGCCTAGAGCCAGGGGACAGCCACAGTCTAGAGCCAGGGGACAGCCCAGAGCCAGGGGACAGACACAGCCCAGAGCCAGGGGACAGTCACAGTCTAGAGCCAGGGGACAGTCACAGTCTAGAGCCAGGGGACAGCCCAGAGCCAGGGGACAGTCACAGCCCAGAGCCAGGATACAGTCATAGTCTAGAGCCAGGGGACAGTCACAGTCTAGAGCCAGGGGACAGTCACAGTCTAGAGCCAGGGGACAGTCACAGCCTAGAGCCAGGGGACAGTCACAGCCTAGATCCAGGGGACAGTCACAGTCTAGAGCCAGGGGACAGAAACAGCCCAGAGCCAGGGGACAGTCACAGCCCAGAGCCAGGGGACAGTCACAGTCTAGAGCCAGGGGACAGTCACAGTCTAGAGCCAGGGGACAGCCCGGAGCCAGGGGAAAGTCACAGCCCAGAGCCAGGGGACAGTCACAGTCCAGAGCCAGGGGACAGTCACAGCCCAGAGCCAGGGGACAGACACAGCCCAGAGCCAGGGGACAGTCACAGACTAGAGCCAGGGGACAGACACAGTCTAGAGCCAGCTGACAGTCACAGTCTAGAGCCAGGGGACAGTCACAGTCTAGAGCCAGGGGACAGTCACAGTCTAGAGCCAGGGGACAGTCACAGTCTAGAGCCAGGGGACAGTCACAGCCTAGAGCCAGGGGACAGTCACAGCCTAGAGCCAGGGGACAGTCACAGTCTAGAGCCAGGGGACAGTCACAGTCTAGAGCCAGGGGACAGTCACAGCCCAGAGCCAGGGGACAGTCACAGTCTAGAGCCAGGGGACAGTCACAGTCTAGAGCCAGGGGACAGCCCGGAGCCAGGGGACAGTCACAGTCCAGAGCCAGGGGACAGACACAGCCCAGAGCCAGGGGACAGACACAGCCCAGAGCCAGGGGACAGTCACAGTCTAGAGCCAGGGGACAGTCACAGTCTAGAGCCAGGGGACAGAAACAGTCCAGAGCCATGGGACAGTCACAGCCCAGAGCCAGGGGACAGTCACAGTCTAGAGCCAGGGGACAGCACAGTCTAGAGCCAGGGGACAGCCCGGAGCCAGGGGACAGTCACAGTCTAGAGCCAGGGGACAGCCCAGAGCCAGGGGACAGTCATAGCCCAGAGCCAGGGGACAGTCACAGTCTAGAGCCAGGGGACAGTCACAGTCTAGAGCCAGGGGACAGTCACAGCCTAGAGCCAGGGGACAGTCACAGTCTAGAGCCAGGGGACAGTCACAGTCTAGAGCCAGGGGACAGCCACAGTCTAGAGCCAGGGGACAGCCACAGTCTAGAGCCAGGGGACAGTCACAGCCCAGAGCCAGGGGACAGTCACTCAGATACAGGTCTACCCAGATACAGGTTTACTCAAATACAGGTCTACTACAGGTCTACTCACATACAGGTTTACTCAGATACAGGTATACTACAGGTCTACTACAGGTCTACTCAGATACAGGTCTACCCAGATACAGGTCTACTCAGATACAGGTATACCCAGATACAGGTCTACTCAGATACAGGTCTACTCAGATACAGGTCTACCCAGATACAGGTCTACCCAGATACAGGTCTACTACAGGTCTACTCAGATACAGGTCTACTCAGATACAGGTCTACTCAGATACAGGTCTACTCAGATACAGGTCTACCCAGATACAGGTCTACTACAGGTCTACTCAGATACAGGTCTACTCAGATACAGGTCTACTATAGGTCTACTCAGATACAGGTCTACTCAGATACAGGTCTACCCAGATACAGGTCTACTACAGGTCTACTCAGATACAGGTCTACTACAGGTCTACTCACATACAGGTCTACCCAGATACAGGTCTACTCAGATACAGGTCTACTCAGATACAGGTCTACTCAGATACAGGTCCACCCAGATACAGTTCTACTCAGATACAGGTCTACTACAGGTCTACTCAGATACAGGTCTACTACAGGTCTACTCACATACAGGTCTACCCAGATACAGGTCTACTCAGGTACAGGTCTACTCAGATACAGGTCTACTCAGATACAGGTCTACCCAGATACAGGTCTACCCAGATACAGGTCTACCCAGATACAGGTCTACTCAGATACAGGTCTACTCAGATACAGGTCTACTACAGGTCTACTCAGATACAGGTCTACTCAGATACAGGTCTACCCAGATACAGTTCTACTCAGATACAGGTCTACTACAGGTCTACTCACATACAGGTCTACCCAGATACAGGTCTACTCAGATACAGGTCTACTCAGATACAGGTCTACTCAGATACAGGTCTACTCAGATACAGGTCTACTACAGGTCTACCCAGATACAGGTCTACTCAGATACAGGTCTACTCAGATACAGGTCTACCCAGATACAGGTCTACTACAGGTCTACTCAGATACAGGTCTACTACAGGTCTACTCAGATACAGGTCTACTCAGATACAGGTCTACTCAGATACAGGTCTACTACAGGTCTACTCAGATACAGGTCTACCCAGATACAGGTCTACCCAGATACAGGTCTACTCACATACAGGTCTACTCAGATACAGGTCTACTACAGGTCTACTCAGATACAGGTCTACTACAGGTCTACCCAGATACAGGTCTACTCAGATACAGGTCTACTCAGATACAGGTCTACCCAGATACAGGTCTACTCAGATACAGGTCTACTACAGGTCTACTCAGATACAGGTCTACTCACATACAGGTCTACTACAGGTCTACTCAGATACAGGTCTACTCAGATACAGGTCTACTCACATACAGGTCTACTCAGATACAGGTCTACTACAGGTCTACTCAGATACAGGTCTACTCAGATACAGGTCTACTACAAGTCTACTCAGATACAGGTCTACTCAGATACAGGTCTACTACAGGTCTACTCAGATACAGGTCTACTCAGATACAGGTCGACCTAGATACAGGTCTACTACAGGTCTACTCAGATACAGGTCTACTCAGATAGAGCTATGAATAACTCCACTATTGAGAAGGAGAAACAGCCACGTTGTGCAAGGCTAAATGGTTTTCAGTGAAGGATGGAAGGAGATTATGTTTCTGAACTGTCATAATTCACCCTTTAGTTTCCCATTGGGGAGTTTATTATAAGTTGGACAGACGGCACTGGCACAGCCTGTGACTGAGTCCCAAATGGCACACTATTCCCTATGAGCCCTGGTCAGCAGTAGTGCACTATACAGGGAAAAGGGAGCCATTTGGGATTCATGCTGTAATGTAATGGTCCATGGTGCCGGTTGACAAGGAGTTTTCTGAGAGAGCAATGAACCTTCTGGGTGAAATGGCATCCACTTTTCTGGCTAAATTAACGGGCAATTACTGACACAAGAACATGTGCTGGTTCTGATGGAACTTAGAGGATCTTGAGGCTGTGTGTGTGTGTGTGTGTGTGTGTGTGTGTGTGTGTGTGTGTGTGTGTGTGTGTGTGTGTGTGTGTGTGTGTGTGTGTGTGTGTGTGTGTGTGTGTGTGTGTGTGTGTCTGTGTCTGTGTGTGTGAGTCTGTCTGTCTGTCTGTCTGTCTGTCTGTCTGTCAGTCTGTCTGTCTGTGTGTGTGTCTGTCTGTCTGTCTGTCTGTCTGTGAGTCTGTCTGTCTGTCTGTCTGTCTGTCTGTCTGTCTGTCTGTCTGTCTGTCTGTCTGTCTGTCTGTCTGTCTGTCTGTCTGTCTGTCTGTCTGTCTGTCTGTCTGTCTGTCTGTCTGTCTGTCTGTCTGTCTGTCTGTCTGTCTGTCTGTCTGTCTGTCTGTCTGTCTGTCTGTCTGTCTGTGTGCGCATGTGGATGTGTTAGATTAGCGTAAATTAGAATAGAATAGAGACTTCATTCAGTCTAGTCAGTAATTGTTTCATCATGTGTGCCATGGTTCCCATTGTATTGTATACCCAGGGATAAGACCCAGAGGAAACAGTGGAATGTAACAGAGGTTGCATCCTAAATTACACCTCATCCCTATGTAGTGCACTACTTTTGACCAGGGACCTATGGGTAAATAGGGTGCCACTTGGGACACACTCAGAGACTGGTCTGTTTCTGGGGTTGTTTCCCAAGCAGGTGATGATTGGTTTATTTGTTGCCTTAGTGACAGAGGAGGAGTGATTGTCCTCCCTGCCTTGGTGTGACTGTACACACCTACACGGCAGGCTTTACTGGGGGCGAGAGGCCTACAGTCAACGGAGATGTCCAGTCCATGTAATAACTTTGATCCTTATACTATCAGACCGACAGAGAACCTCATTCAACTCTAACCTATAAACATCAGCTGCATTCCATATGCCATAGGAATGCAGATGTATACATTTTTAGTTTTTATTTAACTAGAACAAATTCTTATTTACAATGACAGCCTAACGGGGAATAGTGGGTTAACTGCCTTGTTCAGGGGCAGAACGACAGATTTTTACCTTGTCAGCTCTGGGATTTGATGCAGCAACCTTTCGGGTAACTGGCCCAACACACAAGGCTACCTGCCGCCCCAAATGCAGCAGTGTTTTTACAAGAATAGGATAGTGATTATAGGCCTACTGTAGGTCTACCGCACAACGACCGCAGGTCTGCTGTAGGCCTCCTGTAGGTCTACCGCGCGACGACCGCAGGTCTACTGTAGGCCTCCTGTAGGTCTACCGCACGACGACCGCAGGTCTACTGTAGGCCTCCTGTAGGTCTACCGCACGACGACCGCAGGTCTACTGTAGGCCTACTGTAGGTCTACCAGAGGACGACCGCAGGTCTGCTGTAGGTCTACTGTAGGTCTACTGTAGGTCTACCGCACGACGACCGCAGGTCTACTGTAGGCCTCCTGTAGGTCTACCAGAGGACGACCGCAGGTCTGCTGTAGGTCTACCGCAGTTCTACCGCAGGTCTACTGTAGGTCTACTATAGGTCTACTGCAGGTCTACCGCAGAAAATAATAACTGACTTGCCTAGTTAAATAAAAATAAATATAAGGTATATTGTACATAACTTAGACAGCACAGAATTAGGTGTATTGATTTGATTTGATTAGTCATCAAATAGTGTTTGATGAATAGAGTCTTAAAGACACGTCCATTGTGCATCAATATCTCATTTCCTCCTTTAAATTGGAGAGGGAAAAAATCGAATCAAAATGGCAGGCAGTCCCAACACACAGGCACACACTGTCTGGCTTATATAACTCAGATAACACAGACTGACTCATAGTGTTTGATGAAAAAACGCTAATTAAATTAAATCCGTTTCAATTAATCAATCTTAGAGCTTCCATATCTCATTTCAAAAAATGTCCTTCTGAAAAACGATGCTTTCAGAATAAGAATGTTTCGGTTAGAATGTAGCCGTCTGTTTGCCATAACTAGCAGGCAGCATCCTGCCTCTCTCTCCATAGCCTTCTCTGCTTAGACTATTGCACTTGAATTCTGTTTAAAGGCTTTTTTTTCCGCTCCGACTCTGCTAACATCCCAAATGGCGCCCTATATATCGTGCATAGGGAATTAGGGTGCATTTGGGATGCACACTAGGAGTGGGACGGGCGAAGTGAGGGGAATACTTTGGTCCCGTCCCAGTCTCCACTTTTAATACGCGCTCCCACACAACTCCGGGTGATGCAGACCTAACTGGGAATCTAGACCGACTGTCCGGGAAGACGCACGAGCACCACATTCATGACCGACTATTTGGATTGTGATATCAATCAACCGTGGAAGATTGAGGGAAAATTGAAGAAAAACTTGGAATCTAATCTGAATATTTTTTCCGTCTTGTTTCCAGGTAGGTTTACCTTGGTTTTACGCAGTGGATGATTAGAATAATTTACATTATTTGACCGGGGACAGAGCGTCTTCTCCACTCTCTGTGCTATGCGTCTCAAGTAGTTCTCTGGGTTGTACGGTTACTGCATATCATACGCATAATTTTTTTTATAGAGGACATAATACCTGTATATTTCTCAGAGATGTGCGGACTTGAAAATCGAACATTGAACTTTAGATTTCCTAACTTTACTTTTTACGAGTTATCTTGTTTTGTTGTGGTAGTAGGCTAGATTTATAGACCCGTGTCCGGACAGACTTACAGCTGCAGCGCGAACAACCAGCACGGACTTGAACCAGTAGCCCTGAGCTATCCTGAGTGGCAGAGCTATCCATACCCACTCCGCTGCACGGGGTTTTTCCAGTTGGGAAGCGCAGTTTCGCGCACCCCTCCCCCTACAGTCCCAAATCCAAATGAAGTTCGGAGCCGCTGAACCACGTAGATGAAAGTGTGACCATGTCCCTCACACACCTCCGGTGATGCTATAACGGAATTTTTGATTCTTTGACATCTGTTCTTTGTCATCTAGTGTCTTAGAAAATAAGGTTCTGTTTTATATTCTAGGGAGAACCCTTTTTGGTTCCACGTAGAACCCTTTGGGATTCCATGCAGATCCCTCTGTAGAAAACGTCCTACATGAATCCCAAAAGGGTTCTACCTGGAACCAAAACTGGTTCTTCAAACGGTTCTCCTATGGGGACAGCCAAATAACCATTTTAGGTTCTAGATAGATCCTTTTTCTGTCAATGGACTAGGAAAACTTGGATTAAGTTTTGAATTGACTGATCCTGTCATCACTTTTGGTGTTATAAACAGTCGGATATGATTCAGATTGCAAGGTCTGTTTTATGATTCAGTCGGATATGATTCAGATTGCATGGTCTGTTTTATGATTCAGTCAGATATGATTCAGATTGCATGGTCTGTTTTATGATTCAGTCAGATATGATTCAGATTGCAAGGTCTGTTTTATGATTCAGTCAGATGTGATTCAGATTGCAAGGTCTGTTTTATGATTCAGTCAGATATGATTCAGATTGCAAGGTCTGTTTTATGATTCAGTCAGATATGATTCAGATTGCAAGGTCTGTTTTATGATTCAGTCAGATGTGATTCAGATTGCAAGGTCTGTTTTATGATTCAGTCAGATATGATTCAGACATTTGTGTCTGTTGATTATGAATCCCAGGTAGTCTAGACTCTAGAGACTCTATTTATCCATGCAGTCTGTCCAGCAATCGGGTGCCGGGTCTGACTTGCATTGAAGACGGAGCCAGTAAATATCTCTCCTCTGCCCCGTTGAGACTGAGGGAACGACTGTTTCTTTATTGAGAGCAGCACATGTAGCCTGGTCCTCGATCTGTTTGTGCGGTCTTGCCATACTGCTGTGATAATGACCATAGAAGTCCGCGAGACAACACAAACAGACCTGGGACCTGTCTAAAGCACACAGGATGAATTACTTTAAAGGTGGACTCAGCGATATGACATAGAAAGCAGGAAACAGCATAGTGGGTCAATTTCCATGACAACTAAGAGCGCAGAAGCGCGAGGCTCATCTGTTCTGCTGTTCTGCTCCCGTGGTTACTACATGCACAGATACCGTGCGTGACTGTGTGAAAGCTATGTTTTGCATCTCACTCATCTCAATATCTCCGGTGCTGCTCGTGGCGACATCATTTCCCTGAGTCTACCTTTAAATACAACAGAGCAAAGCTGAGATATTAAACTCATCACCAGAACAGAGATATTAAACTCTCATCACAGAACAGAGATATTAAACTCTCATCACCAAAACAGTGATATTAAACTCTCATCACCAGAACAGTGATATTAAACTCTCATCACCAGAACAGTGATATTTAACTCTCATCACCAGAACAGTGATATTAAACTCTCATCACCAGAACAGTGATATTAAACTCTCATCACCAGAACAGTGATATTAAACTCTCATCACCAAAACAGTGATATTTAACTCTCATCACCAGAACAGTGATATTAAACTCTCATCACCAGAACAGTGATATTAAACTCTCATCACCAAAATAGTGATATTTAACTCTCATCACCAGAACAGTGATATTAAACTCTCATCACCAGAACAGTGATATTAAACTCTCATCACCAGAACAGTGATATTAAACTCTCATCACCAGAACAGTGATATTAAACTCTCATCACCAAAATAGTGATATTTAACTCTCATCACCAGAACAGTGATATTAAACTCTCATCACCAGAACAGTGATATTAAACTCTCATCACCAGAACAGTGATATTAAACTCTCATCACCAGAACAGTGATATTTAACTCTCATCACCAGAACAGTGATATTAAACTCTCATCACCAGAACAGTGATATTAAACTCTCATCACCAGAACAGTGATATTTAACTCTCATCACCAGAACAGTGATATTTAACTCTCATCACCAGAACAGTGATATTTAACTCTCATCACCAGAGCAGTGATATTAAATGCACCAGACTTCATCAGGAAGTGACCTTGTAGAGACATGTTGTTGATGTTTCCTGCTCCTCAGATCCCAGCTCTTTGTTGTGTTTTATGTGACACAACTTGGCAACACTTCCAGGTACTTCCAATCCATCCACAGGATTCATTCTTTCTAGTTCGTCTTTTAAATATCTTCTATTGAATCAGTTTTCAAAACTTTATTGTGTTTATAGTCCCATGTTGATCAGTGACATGCGAGAAGGTCGGTGGCTGGGTATGCACTGCTAAGACAGATTTACTCCCCAAAAAACCTTGATGAAGCCCCAGTCCACCATACAACAGACAGCTCCAACAACCAGAGTGACATAGCCGATCAACTGAAACTGACAAACACATTTCACCAACTGTAAATGTCAATGTAGCCAAAGATACACAAGCGATAGTCTCCGATGGCGGTTCATCAAGGTTTTTTGGGGGAGTAAATCTGTCTTAGCAGTGCATACCATCCGACGTAAAGACACACTGCTCAACTCAACTCAGCCATAGACCGATGTAGTATCCACAGTCACAACTGACAGGTGGCCAACCAAACTCCACCATCAGCCTCGTGGTCACCAAACTCCACCATCAGCCTCATGGTCACCAAACACCACCATCAGCCTCATGGTCACCAAACTCCACCATCAGCCTCATGGTCACCAAACTCTACCATCAGCCTCATGGTCACCAAACTCCACCATCAGCCTCATGGTCACCAAACTCCACCATCAGCCTCATGGTCACCAAACACCACCATCAGCCTCATGGTCGCCAAACACCACCATCAGCCTCATGGTCACCAAACACCACCATCAGCCTCATGGTCACCAAACACCACCATCAGCCTCATGGTCACCAAACTCCACCATCAGCCTCATGGTCACCAAACTCCACCATCAGCCTCATGGTCACCAAACACCACCATCAGCCTCATGGTCACCAAAAAACACCAGTAGCCTCATGGTCACCAAAAAACACCAGTAGCCTCATTTCTGCAGAAATGTTTTGGTACCCTTCCCCAGATTAGTTCCTCGACACAATCCTGTCTTTGAGCTCTATGGACAATTCCTTTGACATCATGGCTTGGTTTTTGGTCTTACATGCACTGTCAACTGTGGGACCTTATATAGACAGGTGTGTGCCTTCCCAAATTAATGTCCAATCAATTGAATTGACCACAGGTGGACTCCAAATCAAGTTGGAGAAACATCTCAAGGATGATCAATGGAAACAGGATGCACCGGAGCTCAATTTTGTGTCTCATAGCAAAAAGTTAGAAAACTTATGTTTTTTAAAATTATTAATACATTTGCAAAAATGTCATAAAAAATGTTTTCCTTTTGTTATTATGGAGTATTGTTGTTTAGATTGCTGAATTATTTTATTTATTTCATCCATTTTAGAGTAAAGCTGTAACAAAATGTGGAAAAAGTCAAGGGGTCTGAATACTTTCCGAAGGCGCTTTATATACTGAATATAAACGCAACATGTAAAGCGTTGGTCCCATGTTTCATGATCGCATAAATGTTCCATACGCACCAAAAGCTTTTTTTCTCTCAGAATTCGTGCACTCATTTGTTTATATCCCTGCTAGGGAGCATTTCTCCTTTGCCAAGACAAAACCTCCACCTGACAGGTGCGGCATGTCAAGAAGCTGGTTAAACAGCATGATCATTACACGGGTGCACCTTGCGCTGGGGACATAAAATGCCACTCTAAAATGTGCAGTTTTGTCACACAACACAATGCCACAGATGTCTCAAGTTTTGAGGAACCATACAATTGGCATGCTGACTGCAGGAATGTCCACCAGTGCTTTTGCCAGAGAATTTTATGTTAATTTCTCGACCATAAGCCGCCTCCAATGTCATTTTAGGGAAATTGGCAGTACGGCCAACCGGCCTCACAACCGCAGACCATGTGTAACCACACCAGCCCAGGACCTTCACATCAGGTTTCTTCACCTGCGGGATGGTCTGAGACCAGCCACCTGGACAGCTGATTTTTTTCGCACATTTGCAGAATAAAACCCCTGCCTGTACCCTATCTCAGTGTTTCTAGTTGCCTCCCCAGCAAGGCAAGTAGAGAAGGTGATCTTGTAGAATGTTGCATGGGGCAGAAATGGCTTACAATACTGTGCTACGTTTTTACAGTAGCCAACTGCTTTACAATACTGTGCTACATTTTTACAGTAGCCAACTGCTTTACAATACTGTGCTACATTTTTTTACAGTAGCCAACTGCTTTACAATACTGTGCTACATTTTTACAGTAGCCAACTGCTTTACAATACTGTGCTACATTTTTACAGTAGCCAACTGCTTTACAATACTGTGCTACATTTTTACAGTAGCCAACTGCTTTACAATACTGTGCTACATTTTTACAGTAGCCAACTGCTTTACAATACTGTGCTACATTTTTACAGTAGCCAACTGCTTTACAATACTGTGCTACATTTTTACAGTAGCCAACTGCTTTACAATACTGTGCTACATTTTTACAGTAGCCAACTGCTTTACAATACTGTGCTACATTGTTACAGTAGCCAACTGCTTTACAATACTGTGCTACATTTTTACAAGTAGCCAACTGCTTTACAATACTGTGCTACATTTTTACAGTAGCCAACTGCTTTACAATACTGTGCTACATTTTTACAGTAGCCAACTGCTTTACAATACTGTGCTACATTTTTACAGTAGCCAACTGCTTTACAATACTGTGCTACATTTTTACAGTAGCCAACTGCTTTACAATACTGTGCTACATTTTTACAGTAGCCAACTGCTTTACAATACTGTGCTACATTGTTACAGTAGCCAACTGCTTTACAATACCCCTATTTCTGATGATTTGTCCTATGATTTGTACTGTATAAGGATAATACAACTGTAAAACGGACATATTTATCAATATACACACAACCTGCCATTGGATACACATTTACATATTTTAAATTGAATGTAAAGTTTTAGTTAAATACGGATATTTACCATCAACCAGATGTGGGACCAAATCACTGTTATTCGAGTCACAAGTTCCGAGTAGGACGGATCGAGTCTCGAGTCAAGTCCCAAGTAGAATGGATCGAGTCTCGAGTCAAGTCCCAAGTAGATGTAACGAGTCTCGAGTCAAGTCCCAAATAGAATGGATCGAGTCTCGAGTCAAGTCCCAAGTAGAACAGATCGAGTCTCGAGTCAAGTCCCAAGTAGAACAGATCGAGTCAAGTCCCAAGTAGAACGGATCGAGTCAAGTCCCAAGTAGAACGGATCGAGTCTCGAGTCAAGTCCCAAGTAGAACTTGACTTACTGAATAATTAATTTTAACAACAAATTCCAAATGCAAGCTTCATAAGTTAATTGTCAATCTCAAGCATTGTTGACATTCCAAAAGACCAGTAGGTCTCTGCAGTAATAGTTGCTGGACGTCACATTGCTGTGGAGCTTGAAAATAAACCGTTCATATTTTTGGAGCTGTATATTTATTATCCTATTTCCCTACAATTTGATGTCTGCGCTGCACCCAGTCCTATAGCTGTACAGCAAATCAGCAATCTGTTCACTAGTTTACCCGACCTGTGTTGATTGACAGTTAGCTGGTCCAATCAGAGGGCAGAGTGTGCGTTTCACTAGACAATCTTTTTTTTCGTGCAAATTTGATGCTACGGCTAGTGTCTCTGGCAACGTGGAGATTAATCCACAGAGACTGTGTCACAAAATGAAAACAAAAAACCTAGCCAGATCATTTCAAGTCATATCAGTCTCAAGTCAAAGACGAGTCACGAGTCTCAAGGTTCCAAGTCTCAAGTTATTTTATTTTCAATCAAGTCGAGTCTCGAGTCAGACTCGAGTCCAAGTCATGTGGCTGAGGTCCAAACCTCCGCTATCTACATTTTTTCCTAACCAGCACTTCAATGTGTATCTGATATTTTTTTGCTATTGGATTAAATAGTAGCTAAACTGACTAAATGGCTATCATTATCTGATCTATTGGTAACTAAATTAAATGTTCTCATGCTATTTCACAGAAAACAGAAAACAGATTTTGCTTGAATGCCTCGGGGTTGAATGCCCCGGGGTTGAATGCCTCGGGGTTGAATGTCTCGGGTTGAATGCCCCGGGGTTGAATGCCTCGGGGTTGAATGCCTCGAGGTTGAATGCCTCGGGGTTGAATGCCCCGGGGTTGAATGTCTCGGGGTTGAATGCCTCGGGGTTGAATGCCTCGGGGTTGAATGCCTCGGGGTTGAATGCCTCGGGGTTGAATGCCTCGGGGTTGAATGTCTCGGGGTTGAATGTCTCGGGGTTGAATGTCTCGGGGTTGAATGCCTCGGGGTTGAATGCCTCGGGGTTGAATGCCTCGGGGTTGAATGCCCCGGGGTTGAATACCTCTCGGGGTTGAATGCCTCGGGGTTGAATGCCTCGGGGTTGAATGCCTCGGGGTTGAATGTCTCGGGGTTGAATGCCTCGGGGTTGAATGCCCCGGGGTTGAATGCCTCGGGGTTGAATGTCTCGGGGTTGAATGCCTCGGGGTTGAATGCCTCGGGGTTGAATGCACCATCGCTGGTTCTGAACTGAAGATAGGGGTCATTACAAGTGTTATTGGTTTTGAGTTTTGTACTTAAGAGTTTTGAAACTATAACACTTACATCTGAAAGATTTGCCAAAGTGATTGACAAAAACGAAACGTGATTAACTCCAGTGAAAGCAGCAGTGTGTGTGTGGTTCCTTTCCTGTGTTTTGTATTGCAGTTGTACAGGCTTAGGACCTTTACAGCTGCATGTAGGTCTCACAGGTACACAAAGCGGGACGTGTGTGTGTGTGTGCGTGTGTGTGTGCGTGTGCGTGTGCGTGTGTGTGTGTGTGTGTGTGTGTGTGTGTGTGTGTCCTTCTGATGCAGCTGCCTGTCACACCATGTGCTTGGCTGTAGGACAGGCCAAGACAGCCACTACCTATCCTCTATTGTGTCTTATCTTACCAGTAGACACCTTCAGCACACAGTCAGTCAGACACCCAACACCTTGTCCTACTTACTGAATCAGTACCAAGGAGGAGTTGACTTGTCCTACTTACTGAATCAGTACTAAACTAGAAGCTGACTTGTCCTACTTACTGAATCAGTACTCACTAGAAGCTGACTTGTCCTACTTACTGAATCAGTACTAACTAGAAGCTGACTTGTCCTACTTACTGAATCAGTACTAACTAGAAGCTGACTTGTCCTACTTACTGAATCAGTACTAACTAGAAGCTGACTTGTCCTACTTACTGAATCAGTACTAACTAGAAGCTGACTTGTCCTACTTACTGAATCAGTACTAACTAGAAGCTGACTTGTCCTACTTACTGAATCAGTACTAACTAGAAGCTGACTTGACTTATAGCTGAATAGTTGAATAGTTGAATAGCTGAATAGTTAAATAGCTGAATAGTGGAATAGTTGAATAGCTGAAAAGTTGAATAGTTGAATAGCTGAATAGTTGAATAGCTGAAAAGTTGAATAGCTGAAAAGTTGCTGGTTATGCTTGTTATGTCTTGTGTGTTTTATATCCTAATGAAGGAATAATTGAAAGGCCTACATTACAACATCTTATAACAACACAACAGAAACTTAAATCAACACGCAGACTAACACACACACACACACACACACACACACACACACACACACACACACACACACACACACTAACAGACACTTGACACACAATAGTTGAATAGTTGAATAGCTGAATAGTTAAATAGCTGAATAGTGGAATAGTTGAATAGCTGAATAGTTGAATAGCTGAAAAGTTGCTGTTATTGTTGTTTTTCTTGTATGTAATCTAATGATAGAACAATTACAATGTTGTCCTGATAACAGGAATGTTAAGAACACTGAGAATGTTGTCCTGATAGAGGAATGTACACACACACACACACACACACACACACACGGTTCAAGTTCAAAGGTGTCTGGTTGGCTAATCCTGTTATTGTTGTTTTATTGTATGTAATCTGTGATAGAACAATGGGAATGTTGTCCTGATAGAGAGGAATGTTAGGTTTAGAACACTGAGAATGTTGTCCTGATAGAGAGGAATGTTAGGTTTAGAACACTGAGAATGTTGTCCTGATAGAGAGGAATGTAAAGGTTAGAACACTGAGAATGTTGTCCTGATAGAGAGGAATGTTAGGGTTAGAACACTGAGAATGTTGTCCTGATAGAGAGGAATGTTAGGTTTAGAACACTGAGAATGTTGTCCTGATAGAGAGGAATGTAAAGGTTAGAACACTTAGAATGTTGTCCTGATAGAGAGGAATGTTAGGGTTAGAACACTGAGAATGTTGTCCTGTTAGAGAGGAATGTTAGGGTTAGAACACTGAGAATGTTGTCCTGATAGAGAGGAATGTTAGGGTTAGAACACTGATAATGTTGTCCTGATAGAGAGGAATGTTAGGGTTAGAACACTGAGAATCTTGTCCTGATAGAGAGGAATGTTAGGGTTAGAACACTGAGAATGTTGTCCTGATAGAGAGGAATGTTAGGGTTAGAACACTGAGAATGTTGTCCTGATAGAGAGGAATGTTAGGGTTAGAACACTGAGAATGTTGTCCCGATAGAGAGGAATGTTAGGGTTAGAACACTGAGAATGTTGTCCCGATAGAGAGGAATGTTAGGGTTAGAACACTGAGAATGTTGTCCCGATAGAGAGGAATGTTAGGGTTAGAACACCGAGAATGTTGTCCCGATAGAGAGGAATGTTAGGGTTAGAACACTGAGAATGTTGTCCCGATAGAGAGGAATGTTAGGGTTAGAACACTGAGAATGTTGTCCTGATAGAGAGGAATGTTAGGGTTAGAACACTGAGAATGTTGTCCTGATAGAGAGGAATGTTAGGGTTAGAACACTGAGAATGTTGTCCTGATAGAGGGGCATGTAAGGGTTGGAACACTGAGAATCTTGTCCTGATAGAGAGGAATGTTAGGGTTAGAACACTGAGAATGCTGTCCTGATAGAGAGGAATGTTAGGGTTAGAACACTGAGAATGTTGTCCTGATAGAGGGGCATGTAAGGGTTGGAACACTGAGAATCTTGTCCTGATAGAGAGGAATGTTAGGGTTAGAACACTGAGAATGCTGTCCTGATAGAGAGGAATGTTAGGGTTAGAACACTGAGAATGTTGTCCGATAGAGAGGAATGTTAGGGTTAGAACACTGAGAATGTTGTCCTGTTAGAGAGGAATGTTAGGGTTAGAACACTGAGAATGTTGTCCTGATAGAGAGGAATGTTAGGGTTAGAACACAGAGAATGTTGTCCTGATAGAGAGGAATGTTAGGGTTAGAACACAGAGAATGTTGTCCTGATAGAGAGGAATGTTAGGGTTAGAACACTGAGAATGTTGTTCTGATAAAGAGGAATGTAAGGTTTAGAACACTGAGAATGTTGTCCTGATAGAGAGGAATGTTAGGGTTAGAACACTGAGAATGTTGTTCTGATAGAGAGGAATGTAAGGGTTAGAACACTGAGAATGTTGTCCTGAGAGGAATGTTAGGGTTAGAACAGTGAGAATGTTGTCCTGATAGAGAGGAATGTTAGGGTTAGAACACTGAGAATGTTGTCCTGATAGAGAGGAATGTTAGGGTTAGAACACAGAGAATGTTGTCCTGATAGAGAGGAATGTTAGGGTTAGAACACTGAGAATGTTGTTCTGATAGAGAGGAATGTAAGGGTTAGAACACTGAGAATGTTGTCCTGATAGAGAGGAATGTTAGGGTTAGAACACTGAGAATGTTGTCCTGATAGAGAGGAATGTTAGGGTTAGAACACTGAGAATGTTGTCCTGATAGAGAGGAATGTTAGGGTTAGAACACTGAGAATGTTGTCCCGATAGAGAGGAATGTTAGGGTTAGAACACTGAGAATGTTGTCCCGATAGAGAGGAATGTTAGGGTTAGAACACTGAGAATGTTGTCCCGATAGAGAGGAATGTTAGGGTTAGAACACTGAGAATGTTGTCCCGATAGAGAGGAATGTTAGGGTTAGAACACTGAGAATGTTGTCCCGATAGAGAGGAATGTTAGGGTTAGAACACTGAGAATGTTGTCCCGATAGAGAGGAATGTTAGGGTTAGAACACTGAGAATGTTGTCCCGATAGAGAGGAATGTTAGGGTTAGAACACTGAGAATGTTGTCCTGATAGAGAGGAATGTTAGGGTTAGAACACTGAGAATGTTGTCCTGATAGAGAGGAATGTTAGGGTTAGAACACTGAGAATGTTGTCCTGATAGAGAGGAATGTTAGGGTTAGAACACTGAGAATGTTGTCCGATAGAGAGGAATGTTAGGGTTAGAACACTGAGAATGTTGTCCTGTTAGAGAGGAATGTTAGGGTTAGAACACAGAGAATGTTGTCCTGATAGAGAGGAATGTTAGGGTTAGAACACTGAGAATGTTGTTCTGATAGAGAGGAATGTAAGGGTTAGAACACTGAGAATGTTGTCCTGATAGAGAGGAATGTTAGGGTTAGAACACTGAGAATGTTGTCCTGATAGAGAGGAATGTTAGGGTTAGAACACTGAGAATCTTGTCCTGATAGAGAGGAATGTTAGGGTTAGAACACTGAGAATGTTGTCCTGATAGAGAGGAATGTTAGGGTTAGAACACTGAGAATCATGTCCTGATAGAGAGGAATGTTAGGGTTAGAACACTGAGAATGTTGTCCTGATAGAGAGGAATGTTAGGGTTAGAACACTGAGAATGTTGTCCT